>NW_026617789.1:0-15314 GCF_000801105.2 Raphanus sativus
CCAATGAAGAGTTTGAATAAACTCATGAGTGCTCTTGCAAGTCAAGGAAAGACTTGGGTGTTTAAAAGGAGAATTTAAATAGGAAGGATGTCGACAAAGAGGAAGAGACGTTGAGAGAGTGATCACGGGTTCAACAAGGAAGATCAGTGCAGTGCCAACCGTTAGGTGCTGTCACTTTCACCCGCTGAACGAGCCTGCCTGATCTCGACCTCTCTCCCATTTCTTTATTCTTTCTGTACTACCTTCATTTGTTATTCTCTTAAATCTTGTCGACCTTCCTCCTCTTGTATGTCTTTAAATAGCTTGTAATATGTTACCACTTATGATTAAGGAAATATAATTCCTCTCTTTCTCTCTTTTACTTGCGCAAACTCTCTCACTTCTCTCTCTCTCGGATATCCCTCATACTTGTCTCTTTGATACTCAAATTCTCACCAATCTTACATCTTAATTCATACAATTTATCATGGTATCAGAGCATCAAAGCTCTTGAAACCTATTCTCTTCCGCAAATCTACTCTGTTCTTATTTCAAATCCATCTCAAAACTTTCTCTCTCCTGTTCTTGGCGATTTGAAGAAAGATGGATGAACACAACAGCAACCACAAACATCTCAACATTCCTGTGACCTTGAAAGGGGTTAATTACCTCTTCTGGCCAGGATGGTGAAGAGAGCTCTTGGAGGCAAAGGCTTGTGGAAGTATGCAACAACTGAAGCACCCACAAAGCCTACTGTCCAAGAAGAGAAGGAAAAGAGAAAGAAGAAGCTGATGAAGACAAATGGGGCCAAGAAGACCTCATGGTGCTCTCAGCTCTCCTTAGCTCTCTTGAACCCGCAATCATGGAGTCCTACTCCTACTGTGAGACCACCAAGCAGCTATGGGACACTCTGTACAAAGTGTATGGAATGTTTCCAACCTGACAAGGGTCTTTGAAGTGAAGAAAGCTCTCAATGGTCTCAACCAAGGGGACATGGAGTTTCAATCACACTTTGGCAAGTTTAGATCTCTTTGGGCCGAGCTGGAGCTGCTGAGACCTCACACTGTGGATCCTGACATCCTCCTAGCCAGGCGTGAAGAAGACAAAGTCTTTGGAATGCTTCTCACCCTCAACACATCCTATGGAGCACTGATCAAACACATCTTAAGAGCTGATAAACTCCCTGACCTAGATGATGTTTGTGCACAAATCCAGAAGGAAGAAGGGTCAGTAAGCTATTTGGGAGCAAAGGAGACTTGAACATGGCGCATCAAGCTGAGGAGATTGTAGCCAACAAAGCTGCTTACAAACATGAGGATAGAAAGTCCTTGATCTGTGACCACTGCAAGAAGAAGGGTCATCTCAAAGACAAGTGCTGGATCCTGCACCCTCACCTAAAGCCAAACAAGTTCAAGGAACCAAGATCACAGTACCAGGATGCAAGAGCTAACTTCTCAGCTGATGGTGCTGAACCAGCAACTCCAAACCAAGGTGGTGGAAGCGCCATGGCATCAACATCAGTGTACAACACACCAAGGCCTAACCTGGATGAACTCCTCAAGAAGTCTGACTTGGATGCTCTCATCAAGGCCCTAAAAGAATCTGGTATCTCTAGAACTCTTGGAATCTCTCTCAATGCTTCTCACACTGCTGGTGATGTTTTAAACTTGTTAAAATCGGCTAAACCATTGATAATTGACTCTGGTGCTTCACATCATATGATTAGTGATTTAAACCTGATTAAAAAACATAGTTCCAGCCTTAGGAAATGTGATGATAGCTAATGGTGATCAAATTCCAATCAAAGGTGTTGGTGATCTTAAGCTGTTTGATAAAGAATCAAAAGCCTTTTATATGCCAACCTTTGCTTCAAACCTGTTATCTGTTAAGAGAGTCACAAATGATTTAAATTGTCATGTTACTTTCACTCCTAACAGTGTGCATTTTCAGGATATTGATTCAAGTAAGTTGCTTGGAAAAGGTGTCACAAAAGGAGATTTATACCTGCTTGAGGACACAAGACCAGCATCTGATTTATCTGTTGCATTTGTTTCTGTTTCTGATTTCCCTAAAGATGTAATGTGGCATGCTAGATTAGGACATCCTCATTCTCATGCCTTAAACATCCTGTTGCCTAGTGTTAATTTCAAAATGATTGTGAAGCTTGTATTCTAGGAAAACATTGTAGAAATGTGTTTCCTAAATCCAAGACTATCTATGATAATTGTTTTGACTTGATTCATTCGGATGTGTGGACTGCCCCTTGTGCATCTAGAGAACACCATAAGTATTTTGTGACATTCATAGATGAAAAGTCTAAGTACACTTGGATAACTCTGTTGCAATCTAAAGATAGGGTGCTAGAAGCTTTTAAAAATTTTCAAAATTACATCACTAACCATTTCAATGTCAAGATTAAAATTCTTAGATCAGATAATGGTGGTGAATACACTAGCACAGCTTTCAAACAACACTTAGCTGCGCATGGAATCATACACCAAACTAGCTGTCCCTACACTCCACAACAAAATGGTGTGGCTGAAAGAAAGAACAGGCATCTAATGGAGGTAGCCAGGAGCATTATGTTTCATGCAAATGTCCCTAAGAGGTTTTGGGGGGATGCAGTTGTCACTGCCACTTACCTTATCAACCGCACCCCCACTAGAGTTCTCCATGATTCCACACCATATGAGGTACTGAACAAAACTAAACCTTCCATAGATCATTTGAGGGTTTTTGGGTGTGTTTGTTTTGTATTTGTACCAGGAGAACTAAGGAACAAGCTAGAACCTAAGAGCACTAAGGCAATGTTCATTGGCTACTCTACACATCAGAAGGGATATAAGTGTTATGTTCCAGACACAAGAAGGGTCCTAGTATCAAAGGATGTTAAGTTCCTGGAATCAAAAGGCTACTATGCTGAGAGGAGTTGGGAAGAGCTTGAGAATCTATCTCAATCTGCCTCAGACAGAGCAAGTAACCTTAGAGTGGTGATGGAGAGGCTTGGTATCAGTTTATCTAGATCACCAGCCCCGGTCAGTGAGGTTCCAACACAAGCTACAGAAGAAGCAGCTACAGATGTTGAGATCACTCATCTTGATCCTGAAGGGGGTGATAGTACTGAGCAACAACCAAGGCAAACTCAAGAAACCTCAGTATCTCATGATCAAGATGAGATGATGGCACCAACCGAAGTCACTGAAGCTGAAGCAGAACCTGAACAGATACAACCTAGAAGAAGTACAAGGATTAGGAAACCAGCTTCAGAATGGACCAAGACAAGAGTGTACTTCAATGCAGAAGCCGTGGCACATCCCATTAGTGCAGTATGCTCACTAGCTCACTACCCAGCAGAGCATCAAGCCTTCATCACTGAAGTGGATCAAGAATGGATTCCAAAGACATATGAGGAAGCCATGCAAGATGAGGAGTGGGGAGCATCTGTTGGAGATGAGATGGGAGCTATGGAAAAGAATGGAACATACTTTGAAAGTGAGCTTCCCAAAGGAAAGAAAGCAGTGACAAGCCGGCTTCTCTTCACAATCAAGTATGGAGCCAATGGAAAGCCAGAAAGGAAGAAAACCAGACTGGTGGCAAGAGGCTACACTCAAGTCTATGGTGAAGATTACTTGGATACATTTGCACCAGTGGCAAAACTGCACACCATAAGAATCCTACTCTCACTTGCAGTCAACTTGGAGTGGGACTTGTGGCAAATGGATGTGAAGAATGCATTTCTTCAAGGAGAATTAGATGATGAAGTATACATGAGACCTCCTCCTGGCCTTGAAGACATGGTGCAACCTGGAAATGTGCTTAGACTCAGGAAGGCCATCTATGGATTGAAACAATCTCCAAGAGCATGGTACCATAAGCTAAGCTCAACATTGAATGGAAGAGGCTTTGTGAAATCACAAGCAGACCATTCTCTCTTCACACTCACCAGCAAGGAAGGTATCATAGTCATCCTGGTATATGTTGATGACATAATCATCACTGGTAGCAACAAGGAAGGTATCATCTCAACTAAATCTTTTCTCAAATCTACTTTTGATATTAAGGATTTGGGAGAGTTAAGGTACTTCCTTGGGATTGAATTTTGCCGCTCTAAAGAGGGGCTGTTCATATCTCAAAGGAAGTACACACTTGATATCTTGAATGAGGCAGGAACCATTGGAAGTAAACAGGCCAAAACACCATTGGAAGAAGGCTACAAGGTGCTGCGAGAGGGGAGTATGAAGCTCTCCATTCAAAGATGTCAAGAAGTATAGAAGAATGGTGGGCAAGCTTATCTATCTAACCATTACCCGGCCTGATGTGTGCTTTGCTGTGAACCAAGTAAGCCAGCACATGGGATCTCCTAAGGTTCATCACTGGAACATGGTGGAAAGGATCTTAAGATACTTGAGAGAGGCGCCTGGTCAAGGAGTGTGGATGGCATGTAACAAGAACACTGAAGTGGTTGGGTACTGTGATGCTGATTGGGCTGGAGATAGAGTTGATAGAAGATCAACTACAGGCTATTGCACCTTCATTGGAGGGAATCTGGTCACATGGAAGAGCAAGAAGCAGAAGGTGGTGTCTTGCTCAAGTGCTGAGGCAGAGTATAGATCAATGAGGAAGCTTACAAGTGAGCTTATATGGATCAAGGGACTGCTAAAAGACTTGGGGATCGAGATCAACACACCAATGACTATGCATTGTGACAACCAGGCTGCAATACACATTGCATCCAACTCAGTCTTCCATGAGAGAACCAAACACATAGAAGTAGACTGTCACAAGTTGAGACAAGCAGTGGAGCAGCAAGTGATCCTCCCATGCTACACAAGAAGTGAAGACCAGCTAGCTGATATCTTCACAAAGGCAGCAAGTACTAAAGTGTGTGAGTCCATCCATCCAAGGATGGGACTCCTAGATATCTCATGTCACTGATCTCTCCTCCATGAAGTGATCTACTCTTTTTCCTTGGCTTGGATTTTATCCCACTGGGTTTTGCCTAGCTAAGGTTTTAATGAGGGATTGCTTCATGGCTTCCAAGCTTGACTTGTTTCATATGGTCAAGCTTGAGGGGGAGTGTTGACATGAAGAAATAAAAGGAGTGATCTGGTGTTAACAAGAGACTATGAGAAGAATGAAGAGGAGAAGTGTTTGGCGCGCCAATGAAGAGTTTGAATAAACTCATGAGTGTCTTGCAAGTCAAGGAAAGACTTGGGTTGTTTAAAAGGAGAATTTAAATAGGAAGGATGTCGACAAAGAGGAAGAGAACGTTGAGAGAGTGATCACGGGTTCAACAAGGAAGATCAGTGCAGTGCCAACCGTTAGGTGCTGTCACTTTCACCCGGCTGAACGAGCCTGCCCTGATCTCGACCTCTCTCCCATTTCTTTATTCTTTCTGTACTACCTTCATTTGTTTATTCTCTTAATCTTGTCGACCTTCCTCCTCTTGTATGTCTTTAAATAGCTTGTAATATGTTACCACTTATGATTAAGGAAATATAATTCCTCTCTTTCTCTCTTTTACTTGCGCAAACTCTCTCACTCTCTCTCTCTCTCGGATATCTCTCATACTTGTCTCTTTGATACTTCAATTCTCACCAATCTTACTATCTTAATTCATACAATTTATCATGGTATCAGAGCATCAAAGCTCTTGAAACCTATTTCTCTTCCGCAAATCTACTCTGTTCTTATTTCAAATCCATCTCATAAACTTTCTCTCTCCTGTTCTTGGCGATTTGAAGAAAGATGGATGAACACAACAGCAACCACAAACATCTCAACATTCCTGTGACCTTGAAAGGGGTTAATTACCTCTTCTGGGCCAGGATGGTGAAGAGAGCTCTTGGAGGCAAAGGCTTGTGGAAGTATGCAACAACTGAAGCACCCACAAAGCCTACTGTCCAAGAAGAGAAGGGAAAAGAGAAAGAAGAAGCTGATGAAGACAAATGGGGCCAAGAAGACCTCATGGTGCTCTCAGCTCTCCTTAGCTCTCTTGAACCCGCAATCATGGAGTCCTACTCCTACTGTGAGACCACCAAGCAGCTATGGGACACTCTGTACAAAGTGTATGGGAATGTTTCCAACCTGACAAGGGTCTTTGAAGTGAAGAAAGCTCTCAATGGTCTCAACCAAGGGGACATGGAGTTTCAATCACACTTTGGCAAGTTTAGATCTCTTTGGGCCGAGCTGGAGCTGCTGAGACCTCACACTGTGGATCCTGACATCCTCCTAGCCAGGCGTGAAGAAGACAAAGTCTTTGGAATGCTTCTCACCCTCAACACATCCTATGGAGCACTGATCAAACACATCTTAAGAGCTGATAAACTCCCTGACCTAGATGATGTTTGTGCACAAATCCAGAAGGAAGAAGGGTCAGTAAGCTTATTTGGGAGCAAAGGAGACTTGAACATGGCGCATCAAGCTGAGGAGATTGTAGCCAACAAAGCTGCTTACAAACATGAGGATAGAAAGTCCTTGATCTGTGACCACTGCAAGAAGAAGGGTCATCTCAAAGACAAGTGCTGGATCCTGCACCCTCACCTAAAGCCAAACAAGTTCAAGGAACCAAGATCACAGTACCAGGATGCAAGAGCTAACTTCTCAGCTGATGGTGCTGAACCAGCAACTCCAAACCAAGGTGGTGGAAGCGCCATGGCATCAACATCAGTGTACAACACACCAAGGCCTAACCTGGATGAACTCCTCAAGAAGTCTGACTTGGATGCTCTCATCAAGGCCCTAAAAGAATCTGGTATCTCTAGAACTCTTGGAATCTCTCTCAATGCTTCTCACACTGCTGGTGATGTTTTAAACTTGTTAAAATCGGCTAAACCATTGATAATTGACTCTGGTGCTTCACATCATATGATTAGTGATTTAAACCTGATTAAAAACATAGTTCCAGCCTTAGGAAATGTGATGATAGCTAATGGTGATCAAATTCCAATCAAAGGTGTTGGTGATCTTAAGCTGTTTGATAAAGAATCAAAAGCCTTTTATATGCCAACCTTTGCTTCAAACCTGTTATCTGTTAAGAGAGTCACAAATGATTTAAATTGTCATGTTACTTTCACTCCTAACAGTGTGTATTTTCAGGATATTGATTCAAGTAAGTTGCTTGGAAAAGGTGTCACAAAAGGAGATTTATACCTGCTTGAGGACACAAGACCAGCATCTGATTTATCTGTTGCATTTGTTTCTGTTTCTGATTTCCCTAAAGATGTAATGTGGCATGCTAGATTAGGACATCCTCATTCTCATGCCTTAAACATCCTGTTGCCTAGTGTTAATTTTCAAAATGATTGTGAAGCTTGTATTCTAGGAAAACATTGTAGAAATGTGTTTCCTAAATCCAAGACTATCTATGATAATTGTTTTGACTTGATTCATTCGGATGTGTGGACTGCCCCTTGTGCATCTAGAGAACACCATAAGTATTTTGTGACATTCATAGATGAAAAGTCTAAGTACACTTGGATAACTCTGTTGCAATCTAAAGATAGGGTGCTAGAAGCTTTTAAAAATTTTCAAAATTACATCACTAACCATTTCAATGTCAAGATTAAAATTCTTAGATCAGATAATGGTGGTGAATACACTAGCACAGCTTTCAAACAACACTTAGCTGCGCATGGAATCATACACCAAACTAGCTGTCCCTACACTCCACAACAAAATGGTGTGGCTGAAAGAAAGAACAGGCATCTAATGGAGGTAGCCAGGAGCATTATGTTTCATGCAAATGTCCCTAAGAGGTTTTGGGGGGATGCAGTTGTCACTGCCACTTACCTTATCAACCGCACCCCCACTAGAGTTCTCCATGATTCCACACCATATGAGGTACTGAACAAAACTAAACCTTCCATAGATCATTTGAGGGTTTTTGGGTGTGTTTGTTTTGTATTTGTACCAGGAGAACTAAGGAACAAGCTAGAACCTAAGAGCACTAAGGCAATGTTCATTGGCTACTCTACACATCAGAAGGGATATAAGTGTTATGTTCCAGACACAAGAAGGGTCCTAGTATCAAAGGATGTTAAGTTCCTGGAATCAAAAGGCTACTATGCTGAGAGGAGTTGGGAAGAGCTTGAGAATCTATCTCAATCTGCCTCAGACAGAGCAAGTAACCTTAGAGTGGTGATGGAGAGGCTTGGTATCAGTTTATCTAGATCACCAGCCCCGGTCAGTGAGGTTCCAACACAAGCTACAGAAGAAGCAGCTACAGATGTTGAGATCACTCATCTTGATCCTGAAGGGGGTGATAGTACTGAGCAACAACCAAGGCAAACTCAAGAAACCTCAGTATCTCATGATCAAGATGAGATGATGGCACCAACCGAAGTCACTGAAGCTGAAGCAGAACCTGAACAGATACAACCTAGAAGAAGTACAAGGATCAGGAAACCAGCTTCAGAATGGACCAAGACAAGAGTGTACTTCAATGCAGAAGCCGTGGCACATCCCATTAGTGCAGTATGCTCACTAGCTCACTACCCAGCAGAGCATCAAGCCTTCATCACTGAAGTGGATCAAGAATGGATTCCAAAGACATATGAGGAAGCCATGCAAGATGAGGAGTGGGGAGCATCTGTTGGAGATGAGATGGGAGCTATGGAAAAGAATGGAACATACTTTGAAAGTGAGCTTCCCAAAGGAAAGAAAGCAGTGACAAGCCGGCTTCTCTTCACAATCAAGTATGGAGCCAATGGAAAGCCAGAAAGGAAGAAAACCAGACTGGTGGCAAGAGGCTACACTCAAGTCTATGGTGAAGATTACTTGGATACATTTGCACCAGTGGCAAAACTGCACACCATAAGAATCCTACTCTCACTTGCAGTCAACTTGGAGTGGGACTTGTGGCAAATGGATGTGAAAATGCATTTCTTCAAGGAGAATTAGATGATGAAGTATACATGAGACCTCCTCCTGGCCTTGAAGACATGGTGCAACCTGGAAATGTGCTTAGACTCAGGAAGGCCATCTATGGATTGAAACAATCTCCAAGAGCATGGTACCATAAGCTAAGCTCAACATTGAATGGAAGAGGCTTTGTGAAATCACAAGCAGACCATTCTCTCTTCACACTCACCAGCAAGGAAGGTATCATAGTCATCCTGGTATATGTTGATGACATAATCATCACTGGTAGCAACAAGGAAGGTATCATCTCAACTAAATCTTTTCTCAAATCTACTTTTGATATTAAGGATTTGGGAGAGTTAAGGTACTTCCTTGGGATTGAATTTTGCCGCTCTAAAGAGGGGCTGTTCATATCTCAAAGGAAGTACACACTTGATATCTTGAATGAGGCAGGAACCATTGGAAGTAAACAGGCCAAAACACCATTGGAAGAAGGCTACAAGGTGCTGCGAGAGGGGGAGTATGAAGCTACTCCATTCAAAGATGTCAAGAAGTATAGAAGAATGGTGGGCAAGCTTATCTATCTAACCATTACCCGGCCTGATGTGTGCTTTGCTGTGAACCAAGTAAGCCAGCACATGGGATCTCCTAAGGTTCATCACTGGAACATGGTGGAAAGGATCTTAAGATACTTGAGAGAGGCGCCTGGTCAAGGAGTGTGGATGGCATGTAACAAGAACACTGAAGTGGTTGGGTACTGTGATGCTGATTGGGCTGGAGATAGAGTTGATAGAAGATCAACTACAGGCTATTGCACCTTCATTGGAGGGAATCTGGTCACATGGAAGAGCAAGAAGCAGAAGGTGGTGTCTTGCTCAAGTGCTGAGGCAGAGTATAGATCAATGAGGAAGCTTACAAGTGAGCTTATATGGATCAAGGGACTGCTAAAAGACTTGGGGATCGAGATCAACACACCAATGACTATGCATTGTGACAACCAGGCTGCAATACACATTGCATCCAACTCAGTCTTCCATGAGAGAACCAAACACATAGAAGTAGACTGTCACAAGGTGAGACAAGCAGTGGAGCAGCAAGTGATCCTCCCATGCTACACAAGAAGTGAAGACCAGCTAGCTGATATCTTCACAAAGGCAGCAAGTACTAAAGTGTGTGAGTCCATCCATCCAAGGATGGGACTCCTAGATATCTCATGTCACTGATCTCTCCTCCATGAAGTGATCTACTCTTTTTCCTTGGCTTGGATTTTATCCCACTGGGTTTTGCCTAGCTAAGGTTTTAATGAGGGATTGCTTCATGGCTTCCAAGCTTGACTTGTTTCATATGGTCAAGCTTGAGGGGGAGTGTTGACATGAAGAAATAAAAGGAGTGATCTGGTGTTAACAAGAGACTATGAGAAGAATGAAGAGGAGAAGTGTTTGGCGCGCCAATGAAGAGTTTGAATAAACTCATGAGTGTCTTGCAAGTCAAGGAAAGACTTGGGTTGTTTAAAAGGAGAATTTAAATAGGAAGGATGTCGACAAAGAGGAAGAGAACGTTGAGAGAGTGATCACGGGTTCAACAAGGAAGATCAGTGCAGTGCCAACCGTTAGGTGCTGTCACTTTCACCCGGCTGAACGAGCCTGCCCTGATCTCGACCTCTCTCCCATTTCTTTATTCTTTCTGTACTACCTTCATTTGTTTATTCTCTTAATCTTGTCGACCTTCCTCCTCTTGTATGTCTTTAAATAGCTTGTAATATGTTACCACTTATGATTAAGGAAATATAATTCCTCTCTTTCTCTCTTTTACTTGCGCAAACTCTCTCACTCTCTCTCTCTCTCGGATATCTCTCATACTTGTCTCTTTGATACTTCAATTCTCACCAATCTTACTATCTTAATTCATACAATTTATCACTAATCAGTGGAGAATAACCAGGAAGTTGAATAAATCTCATAGGAGTTGTGAGTAAGAAGATATCCCACTTTCTATCCAGATGATTCCAGATTGGGCTGTTCGGACATATGGCAATATCTTCATGATTCTTATCAAACCAGGATGAACCACGATCTAAGAAGCTCTATTTGGAACCAATAATCAGTGGAGAATAACCAGGAAGTTGAATAAATCTCATAGGAGTTTTGAGTAAGAAGATATCCCACTTTCTATCCAGATGATTCCAGATTAGCCTGTTCGGACATATGACAATATCTTCATGATTCTTATCAAACCAGGATGAACCACGATCTAAGAAGCTTTATTTGGAACCACTAATCAGTGGAGAATAACCAGGAAGTTGAATAAATCACATAGGAGTTGTGATACAAGCCTAGGCTGACAAAGGCTGTATGATCCAAGCAAGAGAGATGGAGCCGATCTAGATCAAGAGGTGGTTCTTTTTTTGATCTAATCAACCAAGAGAAACCGTGAGAGATGGAACCAGGGGAAGGAAGTGCACCACACGAGAGATGGAGAGCTCGTGATACAACACAAGGGAACCTTCAAGCCGTGGAGGTGCTGGTCTCACAAGGCAATGGAGGCGGCGAGTTCTTTTGAGAGAGAACTAGGTTTTCTTTGAAAGAAAAGTTTTAAAAATATCAAGTCTCCATGAAAAAGAGTTGCGCAACACATATTAAAAGGAACAAGCTCCTTTACGAAAATAACATACTAAAATAAGCTATGGTTCAAATAAGGAAACAAAGAAGAAATGGCTTCTTCTTAGTCTTGGACCGAGAATGCACATAGGTGATATGTAAGCTAGCTGTGGCCTCGTTAAAAACCTTCCTCCGGAAAACCTCGTGGGACAAAACCAAGAACAAGGAAAAGAGCACACACAAGTAGCTTGCCTAGTAGCTAACTCTGTCCAAGAGTCTTGTTTAAGCATTTGGAGCTTCAATGGTGATGATCATCAAATGGTTGTGACTTTGATCTGGTATGAATGGCCAAAGATCCTCTCTTGAGGCTTGAGAACTCTCCTTTGGCTCCTCCACCTCTCGACATCTCCTTTGATAACTTCTTTGGTAACCTCCTCAGCTTGTTTAACCTGTCCAAGATCAGAAGCAAGTATCATGCTCTCATTAAACTTATGTTGAAGTATCTTAGCTCTTTGTCTAGTGATTGCTCCCTTAAAGACGGTTGGTATGGACACTTCTTGTTCATCATCTGGTTTGGTAATGTTGCTGATCATATCCTGAATGTCTGGTTCAGTAAGGTCAGGTTCAATGTCCTCATCATTCCCTCCCTCTTCAAAAGGTTTTGACCTCAAAACTGGTTCATCTGCAAAACAAGGAGACAAATCAGTAACATTGAAATTGGATGATACATTGAGCTCACCTGGCAGGTCAAGACGGTAGGCATTGTTGTTGATCCTCTCAAGTACTTGAAAGGGCCCAGTGCCTCTTGGCTTCAACTTGGAACTCCTCTGGTTGGGGAACCTCTCTTGCCTCATGTGTAACCAAACCCACTCTCCTGGTTCAAATATAACCTCTTTGCGACCCTGTTAGCTTGTCTAGCATACTGCTCAGTTCGCTTCTCTAGGTTCTCCTGGGCCTTGAGGTGTAACTCCTTGACATAAGCAGCCTTAGCTTCACCAGTGAGACTAATGAATTCAGCTGGGGGTAGAGGAGTGAGATCGAGAGGTGTCTTTGGGTTGAATCCGTAAGCAACCTCAAATGGTGACATCTTTGTAGCTGAATGTTGAGCTCGGTTGTAGGCAAACTCTATGAATGGAATACAAACAACCTAGTTCTTCATGTTCTTCCCAATGGTGGCTCTAAGTAGAGTGGATAGAGTCCTATTAACAACTTCTGTCTGCCCATCAGTTTGTGGATGACAAGTAGTTGAGTAGAGTAGCTTTGTTCCAAGCTTCTTCCATAGTGTCTTCCAGAAGTGACTGAGGAACTTGGTGTCTCTATCTGACACAATGGTTCTTGGAACCCCATGTAAGCGAACCACTTCTTTGAAGAATAGATCAGCTGTCTTGGATGCATCATTCACCTTGGCACAAGGTATGAAGTGTGCCATCTTGGAGAACCTGTCCACCACAACAAAGATTGAGTCTTTGTGTTGAATCATGGGTAGCCCTAGTACAAAGTCCATAGATATGTCCACCCAAGGAGCTGTGGGAATAGGCAGTGGCATGTAAAGACCATGGGTTGTACTCTGGACTTGGCTTTCTTGCATACCACGCATCTTGCACAATGAGCTTCTACTGTCTTCTTTAGGTGCGGCCAATAGAAATGCTCTCTGACCACAGCAAGTGTCTTGTCTACTCCAAATGTCCCATGAGACCTCCTCCGTAAGCCTCTCTAGTGATCAGGTCTCGCAAAGAACACTGAGGAATACATAGTCTCTTGCCTTTAAACAAGAATCCCTCATGCAAATAGAACTTCCGTGAGGCCCTTTAGTGCAGCTGGTGTAAGTGTCAGAAAGATCCGGATCCTCTCCATATAACTCCTGGATGAACTCAAATCCTAGCACCTTAGCTTCCATTGTGGCGATCAAAGCATGTCTCCTGGAGAGTGCATCAGCTACAATGTTCTCTTTACCCTTCTTGTACTTGATGATGTATGGAAAGGTTTCTATAAACTCCAGCCAACGAGCATGTCTTCTCTTGAGATTGGTTTGCCCTCTTAGATGCTTAAGGGTCTCATGATCAGTGTGCACCACAAGTTCCTTGGAGAGAGATAATGCTGCCATGTCTCCAAAGCTCCTCACCAAGGCATATAACTCCTTGTCATATGTAGGGTAGTTAAGAGCAGCTCCACTGGTTTCTCACTGAAATAGGCCACTGGTTTGCGTCCTTGAAGTAATACTGCTCCAATTCCACATCCCTTGAGGCATCACACTCCACTTCAAAATGTCTTATAAAGTCTGGTAGAGCTAGAACTGGTGCATGAGTTAGCCGGTATTTCAGAGCCTGAAAAAGCCTCTTCTTGAGCTTTCTCCCACATTGAACCCAAACTCTTCTTAACAATGGCAGTGAGAGGTGCTGCTATGCTACTGAAATCCTGAACAAACCGCCTGTAGAAACTAGCTAGCCCATGAAAACTTCTGACTTGACTGATGCTTGTGGGTACTGGCCATTCTTGATTGCTCTAACCTTCTCTTCATCAACCTGTAATCCCCTGCAAAACTCACAACAAAACCTAGGAAGACAAGTTTATCAGTGCAGAATGTGCACTTCTTGAGGTTTGCATAGAGTCCTTCTTTACGAAGTGTTTCTAGTACTTGCTCAAGATGTGACACTGATCAAGTAAGTTGGTACTATAAATTAAAATATCATCAAAATATACCACACAAACTTACTGATGTAGGGTCTAAGGATGTGGTTCATGAGTCTCATGAAAGTACTAGGAGCAATTGGTGAGTCCAAAGGGCATCACCAGCCACTCATAGAGACCTTGCTTTGTTTTTAAAAGCTGTCTTCCACTCCATCACCTTCTTTCATCCTTACCTGATGGTACCCACTCTTAGATCTATCTTGGAGATGGTGGCTTCCACTTAGCTCATCTAGCATGTCATCAAGCCGAGGAATGGTGGTGGTGTCTTGTACTTGATGGTGATGTTTGTTGATTGCACGGCAGTCTACACACATCCTCCAAGTTCCCATCCTTCTTTGGTACTAGTAAGACTGGAACCGCACAAGGACTTAGGCTCTCCCTCACGTATCCCTTGTCCAATAGGTCCTGAACTTGTCTTTCCAACTCCTTGGCCTCCTCGGGGTTTTACTCTATAAGCTGGTTTGTTTGGCAAGCAGCTCCTGGTATGAAATCTATCTGATGCTCATGCCCCTTAGTTGTGGTAAGCCGTGTGGAATCTCCTCTGGAAACAAGTCCTTGAACTGGTCTAGGAGCTTGTAATCTCTGGTGGATACTCCACTTCACCTGAACCTGCACTCAAAAGCTCCTTAAAGATCATTAGTAGCATTGTTGTGTTGGTAGCAGCTGCCTTTCTTATATGGCTAGGCCTAGATTAGGAAATTTGATTTAACTTTTTCCTTCTCCTTAACCATTTGCAAATGCAATTCATGAACTTGAGCAGGAGTGAGAGGAGCTAGACTTATCTTATGCTTATTATGCATGAATGTATACATGTTAGTTCTACCATCATGTCTAGTTTCTCTATCCCATTGCCAAGGTCTTTCCTAACAAAACATGACCAGCTTCCATAGGCACCACATCACCAAAACTACCTCATCCTGATATTTTACCAATGCTAAAAGGAATAGTAACTTGCTCTTTAATCTTAAGCTCAAACCTTATCATCTAACCATCTCAACCTATATGGATGCGGATGAGGGACCTTGACTAAGCCAAGCTTATCAAACCATGTAAGCACTCACGACATTAGTACAAAAGACCCACCATCAATGATGAGGTTACATACCTTGCCTTTAATAGTACACCTACTATGGAAGATATTTCTCTTTTGGATGGTCTCAGCTGGTTCCAACATGACACTAAGCACAC
>NW_026617790.1:0-15301 GCF_000801105.2 Raphanus sativus
ATATATATTATATATAAAACAGAATATATTAAAAAATGATTTTCACATTTTCAAAAAAAATTGTTCGGTCCTCGGTGCGGGTTGAATTTGATATTGGTTTTCTGATATAACACGTTAAGAACCGTTCGAGTATATAGGTCATCTTTAATAGGATATGAGACTTTGATTTTTGAGTCGATGCCGAGTCGGTTTTTTGGAAGAATATTCATGATTAATTATGTTAGGTAACTAATAAGAAAATATAATATGATGCCAACTTTATGAATAAAATTTTAAAATTATTTCCAAAATACATATGACACAAGTGTATAGTTATACAATTTGACATATTTAATATAGTTACCAAAATCATAATAAATTAAATTAGTATCAAACACAGATATGATTACAAAAATATAAATATAAAAGTTAAATTTCTAAAAAAAAGCTAAAACAAAAATATACCCGCCCTTTGAAGGGCGGATCAAAAATCTAGTTCACTCAATAATTCTTGAAAGTGATTAACCATTTGCGGTCATGGATCCTTAAATTAAGTGTGACTGCCAATTTAAAAAGAATATTGAATTTAGGGTTATTGAAATAGGCGATTTTTGAAGTAACAGCAGATTAAAAGTTATTACGTAGATAATCAGTACCTTTCGTCAAGCAAGACCGTGTCAACCCCTATCAATTCCCCTCCTTTCTTGACATTGTGAAACACAGATGTGAAGATGACAGGTCACCAAAAACTGCTAATATCGGCCAGGAAAGGTGAATTTGAGAATTAGCCATAGCAAGAAGCTTAAAGTAGGAGAGGTATCATGAGAGTGGGAAATGAAAAACTGTGGTATAGCTCAGAAGCTTAAGCAATATTTATACACCAACATCGTTTAACAGAGGAGGTGAAGAATCCAAATTGAAGATGAGATAGTTGGGGGAATTGATTGTCATACCCATTACTGATGAAAGTTATGAGATGAGTGAATTGAGGAAGAAACCGAGACGGCGAAAGTTATGCTTAACTGGACAGAAAGTCTAAAATATTAAATCTAGAAAAATAGAAGAATGGCCCAGCCCAAAAAAAAGTATCGAAATCATTTGCTATCTAGATTTTTTAGGGAGGACATGTGTCATTATTCCCCCCCCCCAGGAGAGAAAAAAACTCTACTTTATTAGTAAAGGTAAACAATCATTGAAGGATGGAACCGTTTAGCGAACTCAATACAAATCACACATATATTTATAGGATCATTCTGATCTGAGAATGGGTAACGCAATCGGTTCTTTGAAGTTGGAATAATCGGTGATGACTTCCACTAAACATGTATTATCCGATAGACGAGTACAAACTTGGAGGAATAAACGACGGTAGCCGAGATCATGCTGGAAAAATCGTTACATTTGATCCATCATCGATATTTGTTCAATGACGGCCATTAGAAAAACAATAATGGAAGATTGGTGAATCTTTTAAATGTATAATTTGTAACTAGGTATTTTCCTGCAGTAAATTTTTTTTTTTGTCATCGACTTTATAGATTCAAGAGGACTCTGTAAACCAAGCTGGTAACTCTGCGTCCATATGCACGACAAAGGTCGGTTGCTGCCTAGCAGATTTTGCAAGACTGTCGGCCTTCTGATTCTTCGTGCGGGGGATGTAAATAATCTCCGAGCTGTGAAAACTCCCTTTCAAAGTCTCGATATCTGATAGATAAGTTGCAAAAGCAGGTCATTCTTCTGGTTCCGAAACCATCTTCACCAATTGAGAACAATCCGTCGCAAATGTAACCCTGTATTGTCTAAGATTCTTCATACACTCCATAGCCCAAAGTAAAGCCTCAATATCTGAGTGTAAAGGAGATAGAGTAGCCCTTACATTCTGTGCGCGCATAAGTCCATCAAACCCCTCAAGGGTGCTATACCACCCTTGCCCTGAGAATCTTTCTTTGTCCTTCTAGGATCCATCAACAAAACATCACTGTCCCGGAATTGATGGTAGTTCCAAGAGGTGTTGACCTGTTACCGGTGTAGGGATTATCTGAGCCTCCTTCCAAAGCTTCGATTCTGTTTCCGCTAACTTTAGTGTATCCATAGGATCAATATCCAAATTGCTAAAAACTTTGTTGTTCCGTCCTTTCCAGATATACCATAATATCCACGCAAACTGATCATCCTCTAATTTCGGAAGAACCCTCCAGAATAAGTAGTCCATATTTGTGAAAATAGACTCAGTGGAAAAGATGGTATGATTCGATGGAATCTGAGACAGTGCCCAAACCTGACGCGCTGGAGGACATTCAAAAAATACATGATTAATTGATTCCTCCGAAGCGCCACATCGATCACAATATATATCCCCTGATAATCCACGTGAGTGCAAATTCTTCCTTACTGAAATACATCCTGACACTATTTGCCATAAAAAATGTTTTATCTTTGGTGGACAGCGAATTTTCCAGCAATGCGCCTTAATAAAATTAACTGTCGGCCCAAATAATGGTGAAGATTTGGCCGTATCTAGATATACCCTCTCTACCTCATACCCAGATTTTACTGAGTATTTTCCATTCTGAGTAAAATGCCATCCATCCCTGTCTACGCTGCGAAACCTACTCAATGGTATGCTTTCAATAATGCTGACATCATTGGGATCCACCAAAGCCCTGATTGCCTGTGAATTCCAGATACGTAAATCTGGATCAATAAGTTGATCTACTGTGAGATCGGGGTGACTGAGAACATGATTTTTATTTGCTGGTCTCGGGCGAGTGGTTGGGAGCCAGGGATCATTCCATACTGAGATGGATGACCCTGTTCCCACCCGTTTAATTAGTCTTTTGCTAACCAGGGATCTAGCTGATGTAACACTCCGCCAGCCATATGACAGAGAGTAAGAACGTATCGGTTCCAGGGGTGAAGCATTCCTGAAATACCTTCCTTTAACAACTCGTGAGAATATAGTATTTGGTTTCTCTATCAGCCTCCATAATTGCTTTCCAAGCATTTTTAAACAGATATTTTTTAAACAGATAAATATAAATTATTTTTAAAACTAAATTTTATTAATATTGTAAATTTTATTTTCTTATCAATATTTTAATAAAAATTTGATTTAATTAAACTTAAACATAAAAATTAGGATAAAAAAGAGCAAATTAGCTCAATACCCTAAAATAAGTGGGATACCATAGAATGTGAGGAAATGGTAAAGATGGAGGGAGGAAAATTGGGGGGATATTGTGTATGGAGTACAAATAAGGTGGATTTGGTGTGTATGGGGTGCAAATACTCTAAAAATAATTTTATTTATTTAAAATTATATTTAAGAATATGCATGTATATATTTAAAATTATAATCTTAGATAGATTTTCTATCTATTTATTTTAGTTAAATATATTAAATAAATTTGTAAAAAAATTGCACAATTATCAAAAATTAAAATTAAACAGTATTTATAAAATTTGTAGACATATAAACTAATGATTTTATGATTAAAATTCTTTGTACTTTTCTAAGAAAATTATATCATTTTTGAAAATTTTAGTAATAAAATTGTAAAATTAAAAATATATAATTAAATGATATTTCGAAATCTGTAATGTCATATTTGAATAGATTTATTTTAATGATAATTTATGAGTTACTATCATATTTTAAAAATATTTTCAAATTTATAAATCGACATTAATTGTAATATATGAGTTATTACCATATTTTAAAAGGTTTACCAAAAATAAAAATTAACATTAAATGTAATTGTCATTTCATATTAAACTCTAAACTATATTATCGATTTTATTATCCATTTCATATTATATTTGTGAAAACTATTGTAAAGAAGACATGTGACAACTCCGAATAAAAATCAACATATTATAACCGGTTGTAAGAAAGAACCGAGATGAAAATTTAACTCCATTAATTATTCTAAAATTTTTCTGTAATGTGACAACAACCGCGGATCAAGAATTTCATAATACAGCTGCAGTGAAACCGTATTTGCAATACTCAAAATCACATGATCTACAAACTATATGTCTACAATCGCTATATTATTTATTTGTTTAAGCGTTTGGATTGTGTATCATTTTATGTATCTTCTTTTTTAGATTTGATTTATACGATATCTACCAATATATAATATTAAATAACACCTAGGCTCTTAGCTAATGAAAAAGTGAAATTTCCGATGGAAAAAAAACTGTGTATAATTTCTTGTTGATAAACCTACGGTTGTGTTTCGATCATGTGCAGATTTACTTTGCCAAAATGGTAAAGCAAAATGATGACTTGAGCAAAGTATCAATAAAGGAAAATTTTTAAAGTAGCAGTAAAAGAATAAGTATGTCTGGCATGTTCAAACATTGGTAAATACAAGTATGTAAGAGCTTGTTTTTCTTATACTTTCATAAGATCGTAGAAGACAGCTTTATCTATGAAAAATTGAAATTAATAATTTAACATTTTACCAAAAAAATTGACATTAAACCATCACCGCCATTTTCTGATTCAAAGTTGCTACTGCAAACAAAATATTTTATATATATTATGTGTGTCAATATGTCATAATCGTATGTCATAATCGTATGAAAAAATGTTTCATCAGATACTATAGTGTAAAGTTAACCTACTTGTTAATTTGAAATCAAGAAAAAAAAATTGTTGTTCGCAAAAAGAAAACAAAATTGCTTGCATGTGACACGTGAAAGCTCTTCTTCATGCACGTGTCCTCCCTCTTGAGTATTTTTTCTTCTCTTTGTTTGCTAAATCATGACGTCATATCAACTGATGATCTCGAGATATGATTGGTCCTTTCTGACCAAAGATATGATTGGTCATGTTGCAAATCTTATGCTAAATATAACATTAAAAATTTCCCATAGTTGGTGATATAGTACATCTATATAAATCAGTTCATTTGCCGCCAAAATATGAAATATTAGTATTTGTAACCCAAATTAGAATATATTTATGACCTATTTTCTTTTCCCAGTAGTTTTATTTTATGAATTTCAATACACAAAATTATCAATACGAACTTTTGGAAAACAATTTTTACATTAAGTCTTTTCTCAAGGAAAAAAAAATACTTTAAGCAAAAAATATATTATGTCTCATATACTCATGATGATAATATATAAAAGTGATGTAACTATTAAATTTTTTTCTTAAGAAATTTTACTTGTTAACAAATTGTCAAATTCATCATTTTGTCTTTTCATAATCGATTTAACTCTAATACAGACTGTATGTGTATCTAGCTTCCATGTTTTTGCCAGAAAAGTCTCCCTTATATCTAATTATGGTTAAGTTAGTGTCTATAAGACGATAAATATTAAAGATTAAACTACCAAAAGTGAATGCAGCGATCTAGCAATGATAATAAAAATACATTATCATGTGAATGTGGGTGAAATTTGGATAAGGGAATCTTTAGGGATTCACAACAAGTTTTAGTCATTCGACACTAACACTTATTGAGAATTAGAGATTACATTTTATATATCTATTTAGTTAACTAAATAGCTTAAACAGCAAGTTACCATTTGATGCGATCTCATCAGAAGGGTTAATATATCTCACTACTTTAGATTTTAATTAATATCACAATAGAACGATGATGGTCAAATCAATATATAGTTGTGTACATTTAATGAATAAATCGAAATCAGTGGCAACTGATGGACCACTCATAAGATTACCTTATTATCTCTGCAAAATTTCATTTTATTTTTAAAATAACATGCACCCGGTTGAGGTTCGACTAATCTCTAGGATATATATAATCGTCGAATACTTCATTCATCTGACTATTTTTTTTTCTTTAGATTTGATGTTCACTCATCTGACTTAGTGATACATTTCACATATATATTTTTTTGAACACCAAATACATCATAGAATTTATATCTTTTCTGGAGGTCTCATATAGTGATTATGGGTTTAAAGATTTCTACACCAAATTTAGAATTGGATCATAGAAGATATAATTTTTATAGATTATATTGATGAGAAGTTTTTAGAAAATTTTGAGTGTTGAATGTACAAACATATCTTTTTCAGACGAGAAATCATTTTAATACTCAAATTTGAGGTGGTGTAAATAACCAAATCAAAATAGTTAAACCAATAAAATAAAAAGTTCACTGATCATATGTTGCAAATATCATTTACTCATCAAAAATGTCATAAATAAATAATCGTCCGTCAATCCAAATAATGTCGTAAAACGTTGTCTGTGAAATATAATCCAGATATAATGTAACTAGTTATCAACATTTAAAAATGTTATTAGTCTGATCAGAAATAAATACCAAAAACATTCAAATCCAAATTATGAATATGTTGTTATTTTACAAACAAAGGCGTTTGGAAATTAAATGTTGAATATTCAGTAGACACTACTTTAAGTTTACAAAATAAAATAAAAGAGAACGTAACAACATATATAAGATCATTAAACAGCTAGTATTCAATTTAAATGCACACAGCTGACACAAATTACACCTTTTCCAGTATAGCGAACAATGAAGAGAACCTATTTTCAGTTCCAAAAATTAATACTCCCTCCATTCTCGATATTTTTTTAGAGTTTTCACATTTATTAAAATATAATAAATATTTGTTATTTAGTTTCCTATTTATTTTTCTGTACACTTTCCAATAACTATGTACCAATAAAATTTAATCAATTTAAATATTTACAATAATATTTTTCAAAAATATAAAAAACATTAAAAATATATATATATATATAATCTATCTTTGTAGAACAGAAATAGAATCCAAAAGAAAAATATTTTTGGGGAAAGAAGGAAGTATAACTGATTTTTTTTTTCACGTTATCTAGTGTATAATTAGTAAGCTCCCACTAAACAATGACTACTCAGCTGCTGTCCCTGCAGAAATATAAGAAGGGATCCAATGAGAGTGAAATTTCTTTCATGCCAATCAGTTTTTGTTTTCAATTTAATCTCACATCGTTTTATACTACTTTACATTGACAGATGCATGATATTTGATTTAGTCTACTACCAACTACGAACAAAAATACAAATCCAACAGCTGATGATAATTAATATCAATAGCATATACTGACGACAAAACATGTAACTAATTTGGAGATTTTTCTTATTTTCTCATTACCAATCGCCAAACATATAGACTTCTGAAATTTCTCGAAGATCAAATGTTCAAATTAGTTTACTCTATAAATTTTCCTTTAAAACGAATTTGTATTTACTTTTTTTTTTGTCAGCCGAATTTTTTTTACTTAGATCTTCGTTTGTGGAAGAAGAAAACAATTGTTTGTATACAAAACACAGCATGTGTTTGCCCACTTGAAACATTAATGACTCGCTCTGTAACTCGGCACTTTGTGTCCTCAACATCTTTAATTTGATGTAGAATTTATATAATATATCTAGAAACCCACCATTATGTTTCATTTCACAGTTTTTCGTAATAATATACTTCGTTATGGATCTTCTATTATGTGCACACCAACACGAAGTAGCAGCCTTAGCTGTACATCCACAAGACAAATTAATTATGGTAGAGATGCATATTTAAAATTTATTAAAAATTATTTGTTAAATAACTACTAGGAGAAAATGATAAATACATATGGAGTAATATAAACACAAGATCCACAAAACTAAACTAAGTCAAAGTTGCTAGTCAATTACAGCCAATTTAACAACAAACTACTCTGGAAATCATCGGATCACAACATACCAAGATACATAAAATAAAACCAAATAATAAATACATAATAGTAAACTATAAAGAAATGAAAATGAGGTTAAGAGCTGAGACCTGAGCTGTGAAGACATGTCTGTATAGAATGAAACCAAACCAGACTCTTAAATACATAGAGAACTTGTCATGTTATTTTTGAAATTATGTCATCTTTGCTGGCCCCTTTCATGTTCTCTTCATGTACTGGAGCCCAATTCAAGACTTCATAATAGAAAAACTCCTGCATAATTATTTATTATTCCTAGGATAAGAGATATAAATACATAACGTATATATGTAATATTGATAATTTTGTGAAAACACCATAATTATTGGTCATTGTTAACTTTCTCAGAATAATCAGAAACATGTTCCAGAGGGAATTGTTGGTGTATGCAAGGGAATCGAATCATAAGCCTAGAATTTTGTTATTCGATTGACCAGTAATTATATGGTTAGCTCATAAGATTAATTGTACTTCTTCCAACATTATGGCACAACTCCAAATTATAGGAAAAAAAACATTATGGCACAACTAGGGTACCAACAGAAAAAAATATACAACTAATAATCTCTTAATTGTTTTATTCTGGAGTTTAGGAAATAGGAGAATGCTTCATATAATTATAATATCTGTCTCGTGGTGCCTAAACATGCTCGTTTTACGGGGAGAACTCTGCCGAAATAGGTTTTGGTTTAAAATCGTTATAATGTGCCAAAATAAATTTAGATAAAAGTGCGTTCAGAGACTAATTTTGTTTCAAAATAAACTTCACTAGGTCAAATTACTCCTTGAAGCGCTCCATGGTCATACTAATTTTGTTTTCTTATTTAATTACACCCTATCGGAACTGTATAGAGTCTTTTGAGAAAGAGAGGTGTATATAAATCTTACAAGACCAAGTCAATGTTGATTTATAACCAAAATTAAATATTAGTCAATACTCAATACTGATAGAACCATTAGGTTCTAATAACAAACCGTATTAAGTTGAGTTAACTAATAAGCAATGACGCATTCCATGAGATCTGTCTTCTCATCAAATGGTAGTAAAAATATTCCCCTCGAGGCCTTTTTCTATTTTTTGTTCACTTTATTCCCTTCATCATTTAAATAAAAACATTATCGATTTCTTTGTGATGGAATATTTTAGTTTATATTATTTAACCTTATAATTATTTTACGATCTCGTCGTGTATGAGAATGCCACGTTGAAGATATTCTTGACTTTAACGCAACAATTTCCAAATTATTGAATTAATTTTTATTTTCTGTCAGCAAAAGCATTATGTAGATTTTTTTTTATGTTTTTTGTTTTGTTTTCGGCCCCAGAAGTATAATGTAGCTAATTTATTTTCATTTCGTCTTGAACCATCTAGTTAACTGAAGCTACGTTTATTATACTATTATAAGTACGTTTTTTTCACAAACATTCATTACCTATACTGTATTTTTTATTAACATTCCCTGTTGAAATATGCCTTTTTTTTCCTTTATCATGGGGTAAATGGTATTGTTATTTGACGATATATGGGGGAAAGCTAACAAAGTGCACAAATTGTCCGTAGCCAATTGATTATCAAAATATTACAGAGTTTAGTACTTTTCTATTTTATATATGTGCAGTTATTGAAAAAAAATAAAACGGCTATTGTTTTAGAATTAATACATTTATGGTGTAAGATTCTCGATTTATGTAGTAAAAATTAATATCAAAGTTTACAAAAAAATATATCTACGCACAAATTTTAACTTTATTTCATTTTCACCTTCTTAAGAACGAGTTTTGAAAAATTTATTGCGTCCAACCTCGAGCGGTATAATTGTTGCGTGCATGAGATATCAGCAGCTACTGCAAAAAGCAAACTTGTTAGTTGGAGAACATTTACTTTTGTACCTTTGAAATTTATTATATATTTACTTCTTATATACATCTACAAATATAGATAAAGCTCACTATATATAGATCTTTCTGATATGTAGTAAGTACATTTTTGGTACCTTAATTCATATTTCAATTTATTTACATATACAGATAATCATGTGTGTATTTTCTAATAGTCATCTAAAAGTAAGTTGCACAAAAAAAAAGTCATCTAATAGTACTAATTCTAGCTTCACATTTATATCTTAACGAGTCAGCTTCACTACCCTGCCCACGACTAAAATTTGAGGGTCACGTTATAGAAATTTAAAATTTACCTTTGTTTTAGGGAGAGACTTTAAAGCCAACCAAAGCAGGTCATCTTTTGATCTATCCTGTACCCATATGTATTATACATGTGCATTAATTGAAAAGTTAAATTACGATTAATAAAGCCGAAAGCTTTCCCCAGTTAAGAAAACATTAAATGAATAAAAAACCTAATCTTCTGCAGTTGAACAAGTAACAACCCAATATTATAAAATTAGCATGAGTCTTGCCGCTTACGATAAATGATTTGAGGTTTTTAACTCGTTCATATAGCAATCAATTGGTCACTTATTTTACCACAAACATAAATAAATACAAGCAAGTATTTTGGCTTTGAATGAGATTTCTGATGGTAACATAAAATAAAATAAAACGAAACATTGTTAATTCTTGCAACTATTTAGAAGTCTTCACTGTATACAAAAATAATTGTTAAGATGTTAAAATATAAAACGATATTTTGCTTCTATCGTGAAATGGATGGAGTAGTTAATAACATTTATGTATTTTAGGAAATAATGAATGAGGAGGGTGGAATCATGTAGGCTAATGGCTAAGCAATAGTGTGCTTCTGTGTTTTGTGCCAGCTCGGAACCTCGAGGGATCCAAAGAACTTCATCTAGGGGTAAATCCGTCATTTAAGCATCATCTTCTATTACACAACTCTCTTCCGTATTTAAGACACTTCAACTCTTCACATGAACTTTCAAAATCTCTCTCTCTCTCTCCCCTCTCGTGTTGTCCACTATTTCTCTCCTCCCTCTTCTCTCTCTAAGATTTATTATATCTTAATTTCGCTGTGTATATATATTCATTATTTGTTTAATTTCCCGGATCGAGAGAAAAGTTCTGATTGTTTCACGAAGACTCCAAGTTACGGCAATGGCGGTCTACGGCGACAAGAAGCACTGGTGGCTCCGCAACAAGAAGGTTTGTGTTCTTCTTCTTCTTCTTCTTCTTCTTCTCCAATTTCAGACAATCAATCTCATGGAAACTGTCTTGTTTTGTTTTTAACCAGATCGTGGATAAGTACATGAAGGAAGCGAAGAATTTAATAGCGAGCAAAGATCCAAACGACGTCGAATCGGCACTAAACCTTCTCGACTCTGCTCTCTCCGTCTCTCCTCGCTACGAACTCGCTCTCGAACTCAAAGCCAGATCGCTTCTTTACCTCCGCCGATTCAAAGACGTCGCCGATATGCTCCACGATTACATCCCCAGCCTTAAATTCTCCGGCGAAGACTCCGGCATCGGTTCGTCGGAGCTCTCTTCCACGCACTCGTCTCGAGAATCGACCAACCTTCTGAACGAGTTACCGAGTCACGGTGGTGACTCGTCTTTCAAATGCTTCTCTGTTTCCGATTTGAAGAAGAAAGTCATGGCAGGGTTAAGTAAAAACTGCAACGAACAAGGGCAATGGAGGTAATTTCGGTTAAATTGAAATAACCCGGCCCGGTTCGGTTGAACCGGTTTTTGATTCGGATCTTTTTTATTTTCTGTTACAGATATTTAGTTCTAGGTCAAGCTTGTTGCCATCTTGGTTTAATGGAGGATGCAATGGTTCTTCTCCAAACCGGTAAACGGTTAGCCACCGCAGCGTTCCGTCGTCAGAGCATCTCATTATCCGACGACAGCTTCATCCTCTTCTCCCCCGCGCACGGCGGTTCCTCTCCTCCTCATTCTTCCTCCTTCGTCGTCTCTTCCTCGCGATCTCTCACCGAATCAGAAAGCGTCGCTCACACGCTATCTCACATTAAGCTCCTCTTACGCCGCCGCGCCGCCGCGCTCGCGGCTCTCGACGCCGGACTCTACTCGGAATCGATCCGCCATTTCTCCAAGATCCTAGACAGCCGCCGCGCCGCGCCGCAGGGATTCCTCGCCGAGTGCTTCATGCACCGAGCCTCGGCGTACAGATCCGCCGGGAGGATCGCGGAGTCAATCGCCGATTGCAACAAGACGTTGGCGTTGGATCCGTCGTGCCTCCGAGCGCTGGAGACGAGAGCCGCTTTGCTCGAATCCGTGCGGTGTTTCGCTGACTCGCTTCACGATTTGGAACACTTGAAGCTTCTTTATAACTCGATATTACGTGACCGGAAACTTCCCGGTCCGGTTTGGAAACGGCACAACGTCCGGTACAGAGAGATACCGGGGAAACTATGCGTTTTGACGTCGAAGACTCAGCAGTTGAAGGAGAAGATCGCGAACGGTGAAACAGGGAACGTTGATTACTACGCTCTGATGGGAATCAGACGCGATTGCTCGAGGTCGGAGCTGGATCGAGCTTACTTGTTGCTTAATTTGAAGCATAAACCGGAGAGATCAATGTCGTTTATTGACCGGTTTGAGTTAACCGAGGGGGAGGAAGGATTAGATTCGGTTAAGGACCGGGCGAGAATGTCAACTCTATTGCTATACAGATTGATCCAGAGAGGTTACTCCGTCGTGACAAGAAACATTGCGACGGAACAAGCGGCTGAGAAGCAGCGTAAAGCGGCCGCGACGGAAATTCATCGGAGCAATAACATCGAAACGCCGATTAGAACCGGTGTGGTTGCGGCGAGTAATAATAATATGAATGTTGTAAAAGGAGTGTTTTGTAGAGATTTAACTGTGGTTGGGAATTTGATTGCACGAACCGGGTTTAACCAACCGATTCCGGTTAAATACGAAGCGCTTAGTTGCTGAGTTTGTTTCCTTCTTCTTCTTGATTATGCAGTTTGTACAAAAGAAAAGACAGATCACATTGGATGAAATCATGGATAATGAGAATATTGTCTGCCCCGAGAGTTTTGGAGCTTTGTTTCTTGTTTGTTTATGCTCTCTGCCTACACGACAAAAAACTCCTAAGATATGATGATGAGATAGTTTTGTTTGGTTCGTTTTCGATTGAATATTTTATGAACAAAACTAATCATCTAATCTGGGCTCTTTTAAAACTTTTAAACCGAATATAATAATATGAAACGTATTATACAGATTTTACAGTTGATGAAATAAAATTACTAACGTGTTTGCTTTTACATTTTTGAGAAATGAAAATGTTGTTCAAAATGTTTAAGTCAGAGTTCATTTGGAAAATGAAAACACACTAATGCAAATGCGAATAAACATGCGAATAAACATTTGGTATTTTAGTTAATTGAAAAGCTAAAATTATTTCTGAAGTGAGAAATTATTAGTTAATTTCCTTATTCTATTTCTTTCACCTCTCGTATAAATAGGTAGTAGTAATGGGTGGTACAGCCCATGACTAGTGATGGGAAATATAATGGAAGTTTTAAAATGTGGTTTTCACGTGATATTTGTTGATGCCATTTAAAGAATTATGCAGATCTAATTTAGTTTCCCTTATATCAAAATATCTTTTTAGCAACTATAAAAATATCTTTAAAGGTAGTCTTTCTTAGTTACAAGTGGAATACTTTATGAAATATGCAACTATAATATTGTTCTCTTGTGGTGTAAAATAACGCGAATCTATTGTTTTTTTTTGCTTAAAACAAATATATATTATTGTTAAGAAGTCACAACTTGTTTCGTCTGTTTTCTCCTCTGAGTTGTCGTTGGCTAGTGTGCATTTCCATTGACATATGTTTTTTTTCTTTGACAGCATTTTCCTGATTGTTTAGCTTTTACTGATTTTTTTTAAAGATAATTTTTGCTGATCTATTTATAAATCTGGTATAGGTGCTATCATCCACTAAAAAATTATCATTTTTTGCGATCTAAAATATTATATGTTTTTAAAAAAATATGATAATAACTAGAAGACAATTTTATCAACTGTACTACAATTTATGACAAATATAGTCAATGTCAAAGGGTAACTGGGGAAGTAAGACTGTTTTTTGTTGATTTAACAGAGTAAAATAAAAAGATTGTGCAAATATTCAGGGAAATGAAAAGAAAGGGTGTTGCTAAGAAAAGTGAAAAGAAAAGGGTCCATCCCTAAGGGTCAGTGGTCGGGTCAGTGGTCGGGTGGTACATGGCGTTCCAGGATCCCTAAGGGACCTGAGTTCGAATCCGTTACCACTCAGATTACCCTGACTTGTGGCCACGCGGATATGGGCCATGCTTTCGGCCCATTTGAAAACCCGGAGAGAGGGTCCATCCGTGGGCTGCACCTCCCCTTGGGGATTAGTCTGGGCCTCGGTCCGGGATACCCCCAGGTTAAACAAAAAAAAAAAAAAGAAAAGTGAAAAGAAAAGGTTAAAATGTCTCAAAGAAAAATTTGACAGAAGTCCAATCAAATGCACCTAGAACGATGAAACTAGCAAAGGACAAAACTTTTTTCTTCTCTTTCAGACCTGACATTTCGAAAGGTACATGAATGTGTGTGCTATAATATTATTGCTGCCCATAACTCTGGTTCTGCTTTTTATTCACTTTCCCATTGCGATTTTTGTCTTTTCTTTTCTCACTTTTTAAATTGCTGTGAAACTTTTTGCGCCTTTGCATGCCATAAATTAAACAGCACATTCAGGTCGTGCCTAGACTTGCGGGAACTAGAAGCCATATATGTATATAAAAATCAGTTCATTTTTAACAAAATTTGATGAAATAACAATCATGGTCAACATTCTTAATAAATTAGCATAAGTTTAATGTTTTAATAGCAAAATTGCTGTAAATATGGAGTGAAAGAAAATGAATTAGTTATTCTATTGATGTGAGTACGAGTTAGAAGAAAATTAGCATTACTTCTAAGAACATTATGCTTATATGTTTGGGACCTAATACTACAACGTATACCAATGTCCCAACGATGACAGATGAAAGAGAATGTCAAAGTAAGTTTGCCTTTTTTGGTCAAACATATACATTCAAAGGAAGCTTAATCTCAATGAATAGATTGACTACAATTCCTTGCACTTTGATCAACTGCATCCAAAACACATAAAAGAGTTGCAAACTCTGAAATAAGGGCAGATGGAATGTATCTAGGAAAGACGGAGGGAACAATAAGCCATGAGAAAGAACCTACATAACTCGCAAATTTTGGACATCCAAATCATTTAAAACTAGTGAATACTTTGGGAAGATTAACAGCTCCACGAAGGAGACAACATGACTATACATGCTAGAAAGAACCGGGATCACTAGAGAAACTGATGTAGCAAGTGATAACCCTTCAAGACGTTGCCAAAAAAGAAAAGCAAAACTTAACACATTTAAATCCACAGTAACATTGAGACATAATATGCTTAAATCAGTAAGTGGTTGCACCGCGCGAGGCAGCCAAAACAACTCCAATACCAACCTCATACAGAAGTAACAAGGGAGTAAAAAGAGTGTACCATCCTCATATGAGGTAAAGAGAATTTTATACTAAAATTCGAGCTTATGACATCGTCAATAGAAGAAAACAAGAGCCTCGAATAAAGAT
>NW_026617791.1:0-15298 GCF_000801105.2 Raphanus sativus
TGATTCCAGATTAGCCCTGTTCGACGTATATGACAATATCTTCACGATTCTTATCAAAACCAGGATGAACCACTGATGTAAGAAGCTTTATTTGGAACCCACTAAATCAATGGAGAATAACCAGGAATTTGAATAAATCTCATAGGAGTTGTGAGAAGAAAATATCCCATTCTAATCCAGGTGATTCCAGATTAGCCTGTTCGGACATATGGCAATATCTTCATGATTCTTATCAAACCAGGAATGAACCACGATCTAAGAAGCTTTATTTGGAACCACTAATCAGTGGAGAATAACCAGGAAGTTGAATAAATCTCATAATTGTTGTAAGTAAGAAGATATCCCACCTTCTTCCAGATGATTCCAGATTAGCTGTTCGGACATATGCCATTATCTTCATGATTCTTATCAACCAGGATGAACCAATTTGTAAGAAGCTTGATTAGGCAACACTAATCAGTGGAGAATAACCAGGGAAGTTGAATAAATCTCATAGGAGTTGTTAGTAAGAAGATATCCCACTTTCTATCCAGATGATTCCAGATTAGCCTGTCGGACATATGCAATATCTTCAAGATTCTTATCAAACACAGGATTAACGGGAGTTAAAAGAAGCTTTATGGGAACCACTAATCAGTGGAGAAATAACCAGGAAGTTGAATAAATCTCATAGGAGTTGTGAGTAAGAAGATATCCCACTTTCTATCCAGATGATTCCAGATTAGCCTGTTCGGACATATGGCAATATCTTCATGATTCTTATCAAACCAGGATGAACCACGATCTAAGAAGCTTTATTTGGAACCACTAATCAGTGGAGAATAACCAGGAAGTTGAATAAATCTCATAGGAGTTTGTGGTAAGAAGATATTCCACCTTCTATCCAGATGATTCCAGATTAGCCTGTTCGGACATATGCCATTATCTTCATGTTCTTATCAAACAGGATGAACCACGATCTAAGAAGCTTATTTGGAAACACTAATCAGTGGAGAATAACCAGGAAGTTAATAAATCTCATAGGAGTTGTGAGTAAGAAGATATCCCACTTTCTATCCAGATGATTCCAGATTAGCCTGTTCGGACATATGCCATTATCTTCATGATTCTTATCAAACCAGGATGAACCAATATCTAAAAGCTTTATTGGGAACCACTAATCAGTGGAGAATAACCAGGAAGTTGAATAAATCTCCATAGGAGTTGTGAGGAAGAAGATATCCCACTTTCTATCCAGATGATTCCAGATTAGCCTGTTCGGACATATGGCAATATCTTCATGATTCTTATCAAACCAGGATGAACCACGATCTAAGAAGCTTTATTTGGAACCACTAATCAGTGGAGAATAACCAGGAAGTTGAATAAATCTCATAGGAGTTGTGAGGAAAAAGATATCCCACTTCTATCCAGATGATTCCAGATTAGCCTGTTCGGACATATGGCAAATATCTTCATGATTCTTATCAAACCAGGATGAACAACGATCTAAGAAGCTTTATTTGGAACCACTAATCAGTGGAGAATAAAGGGAGTTGAATAAATCTCATAGGAGTTGTGAGTAAGAAGATATCCCACTTTCTATCCAGATGATTCCAGATTAGCCTGTTCGGACATATGGCAATATCTTCATGATTCTTATCAAACCAGGATGAACCACGATCTAAGAAGCTTTATTTGGAACCACTAATCAGTGGAGAATAACCAGGAAGTTGAATAAATCTCATAAGTGTTGTGAGTAAGAAGATATCCCACTTCTATCCAGATGATTCCAGATTAGCCTGTTCGGACATATGCCATTATCTTCATGATTCTTATCAAACCAGGATGAACCACGATCTAAGAAGCTTTATTTGGAACCACTAATCAGTGGAGAATAACCAGGAAGTTGAATAAATCTCATAGGAGTTGTGAGTAAGAAGATATCCCACTTTCTATCCAGATGATTCCAGATTAGCCTGTTCGGACATATGGCAATATCTTCATGATTCTTATCAAACCAGGATGAACCACGATCTAAGAAGCTTTATTTGGAACCACTAATCAGTGGAGAATAACCAGGAAGTTGAATAAATCTCATAGAGTTGTGAGAAAGAAGATATCCCACTTTCTATCCAGATGATTCCAGATTAGCCTGTTCGGACATATGGCAATATCTTCATGATTCTTATCAAACCAGGATGAACCACGATCTAAGAAGCTTTATTTGGAACCACTAATCAGTGGAGAATAACCAGGAAGTTGAATAAATCTCATAGGTGTTGTGAGCAAGAAGATATCCCACTTCTTTCCAGATGATTCCAGATTAGCCTGTTCGGACATATGCCATTATCTTCATGATTCTTATCAAACCAGGATGAACAAATATCTAAGAAGCTTTATTTGGAACCACTAATCAGTGGAGAATAACCAGGAAGTTGAATAAATCTCATAGGAGTTGTGAGTAAGAAGATATCCCACTTTCTATCCAGATGATTCCAGATTAGCCTGTTCGGACATATGCCAATATCTTCATGATTCTTATCAAACCAGGATGAACCACGATCTAAGAAGCTTGTTTGGAACCACTAATCAGTGGAGAAAACCAGGAATTTGAATAAATCTCATAGGAGTTGTGAGTAAGAAGATATCCCACTTTCTATCCAGATGATTCCAGATTAGCCTGTTCGGACATATGGCAATATCTTCATGATTCTTATCAAACCAGGATGAACCACGATCTAAGAAGCTTTATTTGGAACCACTAATCAGTGGAGAATAACCAGGAATGTTGAATAAATCTCATAAGTGTTGTGAGTAAGAAGATATCCCACTTCTATCCAGATGATTCCAGATTAGCCTGTTCGGACATATGCATTATCTTCATGATTCTTATCAAACCAGGATGAACCAACGATCTAAGAAGCTTTATTTGGAACCACTAATCAGTGGAGAATAACCAGGAAGTTGAATAAATCTCATTAGGAGTTGTGAGTAAGAAGATATCCCACTTTCTATCCAGATGATTCCAGATTAGCCTGTTCGGACATATGCCATTATCTTCATGATTCTTATCAAACCAGGATGAACCAATATCTAAGAAGCTTCATTTGGGAACCACTAATCAGTGGAGAATACCAGGAAGTTGAATAAATCTCATAGGAGTTGTGAGAAGAAGATATCCCACATTCTATCCAGATGATTCCAGATTAGCCTGTTCGGACATAATGGCAATATCTTCATGATTCTTATCAAACCAGGATAAACCAATATCTAAGAAGCTTTATTGGGAACCACTAATCAGTGGAGAGTAACAAGAAGTTGAATAAATCTCATAGGGTTGTGGGAAAAAGATATCCCACTTTCTATCCAGGTGATTCCAGATTAGCCTGTTCGGACATATGACAATATCTTCATGATTCTTATCAATCAGGATGAACCACGATGTAAGAAGCTTGATTGGGAACCACTAATCAGTGGAGAATAACCAGGAAGTTGAATAAATCTCATAGGAGTTGTGAGTAAGAAGTTATCCCACTTTCTATCCAGATGATTCCAGATTAGCATGTTTGGACATATGCCATTATCTTCATGATTCTAATCAGACCAGGATGAACCAATATGTAAGAAACTTGATTGGGAACCACTAATCAATGGAGAATAACAAGGAAGTTGAATAAATCTCATAGGAGTTGTGAGGAAGAATATATCCCACTTTCTATACAGGTGATTCCAGATTAGCCTGTTCGGACATATGGCAATATCTTCATGATTCTTATCAAACCAGGATGAACCACGATGTAAGAAGCATTATTTGGAACCACTAATCAGTGGAGAATAACCAGGAAGTTGAATAAATCTCATAGTAGTTGTGAGTAAGAAGATATCCCACTTTCTATCCTGATGGTTCCAGATTAGCCAGTTCGGACATATGGCATTATCTTCATGATTCTTATCAAACCAGAATGAACCACAATGTAAGAAGCTTTATTTGGAACCACTAATCAATGGAGAATAACCAGGAAGTTGAATAAATCTCATAGGAGTTTTGAGAAAGAAAATATCCCACTTTCTATCCAGGTGATTCCAGATTAGCATGTTCGGACATATGGAAATATCTTCATGATTCTTATCAAACCAGGATGAACCACGGTCTAAGAAGCTTTATTTGGAACAACTAATCAGTGGAGAATAAACAGGAAGTTGAATAAATCTCATAAGTGTTGTAAGCAAGAAGATATCACACCTTCTTTCCAGATGATTCCAGATTAGCATGTTCGGTCATATGCCATTATCTTCATTATTCTTATCAAACCAGGATGAACTGATATACCATGGATTTTACCCGTTTTTAAACCATGGTATACTAGTATTTTATTATAGATTTAATCTGTTTTCTAGCATGTTAGGTATGTTTTCAGGTTCAGGAGCATTTTGTGAGAAAGTGATATTTTTGGAGCATTTTGGAGTGCAAGAGATGATACACCCGAGTTGACCATTCAAGACTAAGTCGGAAGTCAACATTGCGATTATAATCGATCGATACTCGTCCTGAGTTGTCGATCGATGTAGCTGAGAAGATCCGCGTACTAGAAGATTATAATCGATCGATACACATCCAGTGTTGTCGATCGATATCGAAGATGAAATGGTTTAGCCGACTACTTCACCAAGACTTCACCAAAATTACGAGATTGCCCCTGACGAGTTTTTAACCTAATGGAAATGCTTAAATATTCCTGCTAAGTGTTTTTTGACGGCAACCTTCGAAAGAAGCAAGCTTTGACAACCCTCAAAGCAGAGAGTGTGAGAGAGAGACTAGAGTTTTATTTATTTTGAGAGATTAAAGAGATTTCTCATCTCTTTTTGTATTTCTACTTTATTCTATCTATGCAATTCTTTCATCTATCTATTGTTATAAATTGCTTAGCTATGTCTGAGTAGTCTACTTGTTAGATCTAGGGTTAAAATAGGTTTGTGGGATTAGCCCCAAACTATAATTGCTAAGTTGTGGTACTCATCAAATGGATTGCACCCTATGCTTGTTTTAGATTAGCTAACTAGAACATAGAACACTAGGATCTTTGATTATCTTGAATTATCCATTTGAGCTTGCTTGTCTCCCGTTGAGAAGAGCGACAGCTCCTCCTTGAGACCTTGTGTTCATATTCGACTCGCGCCTAGGCAGATCTAGAAGCCGTCGATCGATATCCCAACAGGTGAATTGATCGGCACTGCAAAAGGTGTATCGCTCGATATCTCAAAATGATATCGACCGACTCTTTTTCTGTGTTATCATGCGAAAGGTGTGGCCAGAGATCTAGATTATTTAATCAGTGATACTTCACTTGAGTTAAGCGGCTGAGATCTATAGTATCATGCAAGCAACTTGTTAAAGCATTTATAGAGATTATAATCTCCATTCCTGAATAGAAACCCTATGTCTAGCACTCTTTATCACATTTAAACAACCCATCATATTGTTAGTTAGAGCAACTACCTTGCTCATTTTAGGAATTGTTACTTTTATTTCCATCATATAAACCAACCTTGCCTAGGATTGATTAGTAGATTTTATTTAATTGGTTCTCTAGCTCCTCGTGATTCGATCCCTAAGTACTACATCTGTACCTCTTATTTGAGAGAGTAAGCTCTACTGGGTAATTTGAGCACTATCAAATTTGGCGCCGTTGCCGGGGAGCTTTGATCGCCATTAGATTTAATCTTATTAATCTTAGGTTTTTCTTTTACCTCCTTTCTGATTAAAATTTTTCTTTTCTTTTCAGGTACATGCCCAGCAGTACCTGAAGCAACAAGGAAAATCAACAATTATTCTCAGAAAATCCTGCACACTTGGAACGCTCAATCCGCAAAGACATACGCTCCGCATCGATCGACAGAACCGCAATACCGTCGACTGATACTCACGTTCGACAGTCGACCGACACTCAGACAACACCGTCGACCGATACCGTTCGCCGATCCACATCGTTCGATACTTCTAACCGTATATCGATCAACACTACTCCGCAAAGCATGGTCGCGATTGTTATTCTCACGCAGGGCGAGAATGGAAACCTGTATGACCAAGATGGTCATCTGCGTAATGCAACATGTCAGAAGCTAGATGCACAGGGAAACATAATACCTCAGCCTGAAGCTGAGGCTCCAGGAGAAGCTCAAACACAATCGTTGGCAGACTATAACCGTCCAGACGAGTACTACACCAACAGATCAGCTATTCGACTTCCAGAGATTCAGAAGCCGAACATCGAGCTCAAGCCTCAGTACTACTCTCTCGTGTCTCAGATACCTTATTCTGGGCTATCACACGAGCATCCAATAGACCATCTTGAGAGGTTCGAGGATCTTATCGAAGCTATTCGTATGGATGGAGTCCCTAAGGACTACCTACTCTGCAAGCTCTTCAAATACTCACTGATTGGAGAAGCTTCGCACTGGCTCAAGAAGCTACCTACAGGATCACTGACATCCTGGGCCGACATCAAAAACGCCTTCCTGCGTAATTTCTTTGTTGAGGCACGCGATGAAGATTTAAGAAGCAAAATCGCCACTTTCGCGCAAAAGCATAGTGAGACTTTTAAAGACGCGTGGACCAGATTTAAGTTCTTCCAGTGAGACTGTCCACACCATGGATTCAATGAAGTGCAGCTGCTAAGCACTTTCTACAGAGGTATCGCCTTAAGGTATCAAATGGCTCTTGATACTGCTTGTGAGGGGAACTTCAACACCAGGAATCCAATAGAGGCTGTGAGACTTATTGAGAACCTAGCCAACAGCAGCAGCACCAAGAACACTGAAATCTGACAAGAAGAAATCGGTTGCAGCCATCGGGGAAGACCAGATGAATGAAGTCAGAGCCAAGATAGATGCTTTACATACATTTCTGGGGCAGCCAGTCTGCTCAGCTGAAGAAGGAGAGGCTAGAGAAGATGATACAGAGGAAGATGTGAACTACATTGGAGGTACTGGATTTCAGAGATATGGAAACCAGAGTGGAAACAGAAACTTTTTTGGCAGTGGTCAGAAGAATAACAACAACCAGAGTTCACAGTATCAGAAACCCTTCACCAACACAAGGAACTACGGCAACTCAGCTTACCAAAACCCACCGCCACCCACCCATGAGAGTAAGTTTGATGCCATGATTGATAGAGTTCTGGAAGGTCAGCAGAAGCTTACAGTAGACTTCAATGGGAAGATTGATTCTGTCTTCAACAATCTGACCACAAGGATATACACCATTTGCACTCAAGTTAAGAAACTTGAGACACATATTGTCCAGACTGAAGACTCTATCAGGAGGATTGGAACTTCTAAGGAAGTAGGGGAAGGAAATAGGAAACACCACGTGAATGCTATCATAGATGATGATTTCTGGCAAGTGGTGAAACAAGAGAAGCTACAAGAAGGCGACTTTGAAGTGGAAAGTTCACTAAGTCTTGGTGGATCACAATGGTGTCGATCGACACCAACTAGTCCACATCGATCGACATCAACGATGTCATTTCCGGATACGATTGCAGATTGCAACGCGGTTAGGATATTGACACATGCTGAATTCACGGCTTCTCATCCATACCCACCCACCCACACCTACGAAGATATCGACCGACGAGACGAGCCACTCATCGATCGACACAAAAACGAGAAACGCATCGATCGACCTTTTTCTCCACCTATCGATCGACACACACCTCTCACATACCGAGTGCAATTATCATCGATAGACAGCAACCGAATCAATGCACTCAGACCCACACCGAAACCATAAGCTAAACCTACAAAAATCACTGGTAACCCTTCAGACACTACACCTACATCAGAGGGAACTGAAGGAAGAAGGTTAAGGAGTAGGAAGGAGAAGATTCCTAAGAACCTTAAGAGGGAAGCTAATGAAAAGGAGACTGATGGTTTCACTAAGAGAGTTATCAGAATCCCACCAAAGAAACCTTTTGAGGAGGTTTACTTCACAAGCAGATTGTGGATGTTCTTTGTTGGGGTCAAAATCGGTCAAGACGAAATCGATGTCCGAAAGTCTCGGAAAAACATGAAAGATGTTAGAGCAACCTCGAGAGACTAATTGTTAATCGAGAAACCTTGGAAAAATATTAAGTTCGAGATTAGTCATCTGGAAATCAACGGCTATAAACGTTTTCTACACGAGGAAAAACCTACGGAAAACTAAAAAGAACGCAAAAACACGCACAAGCCGAAGGAACCGAGCAGCCGACTCCGGTCGCGGCCGTGGCCGCCGGCGGCGGCTAGCGCCCATGCTGCCCGTGGCCGCCGGGCGGCTAGCCCCCGTGCTGGCCGTGGCCGCCGGCGGCTAGCGCCCGTGCTGGCCGTGGTCGCCGGGCGGCTAGCCCCCGTGCTGGCCGTAGCCGCCGGCGGCTAGTTCCCGTGCTGGCCGTGGCCGCCGGGCGGCTAGCCCCCGTGCTGGCCGTAGCCGGCGGCGGCTAGCGCCCGTGCCGGCCGTGGTCGCCGGGCGGCTAGCCCCGTGCTGGCTCGGATCGTCGGGCGGCTAGTCTTCGTGCGTAAGTTCTAGGCCCCCGGCTCGCCAGAAATCCGTGTTTTGCGACTTTCCGAGATCCCGCAAACAAAACTCTTTTTCCTGCTCCAAGATTTCGGAGAACCCGTAAGACGTCAACGGACAGAAAGACTTCGTATAAAACGGTGATGGTTATCTTAAAACACCATTCGCCTCAGCAATGGATCGAAGATCTTCCGAAAGACTCGACATCCAAGTAGGAGCATTCTTTCAAAGAAATCGTAGAAAACAACGGAAGTCCGGAAGACGGCCCGAAAGGGACCAAACCCGATCGGACGGCCCATTTACGATTTTCTAAAGATAGATACGACGGTTTACAATTATCTTCACATAACAAGATAAATGTTAAACTTCCGAAAGGATAAATGTCAAATTTCTGAAAGGATAAATGTCAACTTTCCCGATAAACACGAAGGCCGACGAAAATGGAAAAAGCCCAGCTCGCGGCAGACTCAGCCCATCAAGAATAGACCGTCATATGGGAGTATATAAGCAAGGCTAGGAGCAGAGGAAGGGGGATCCGAAATCAGAAGAAAGAAACCACTCTAGAGCAACTTAGAACTTAGGCTTTTATTTCCTTTTTAGCGAGCTGCGACTCAACTAGGTTAGATCTAGGTTTTGAGACTAGCGACGATCGACAGCTCTTGCGGCCGAGATCTCGACCTGTCGTTCAAACGCTCTCCGCGAATTCGGAAATAAGATTCTTTCTTTTGCTCTCTTTATTTTACGCATTTATTCCCAAACTAAACTCGTATTAACTTCGTCGTGCGTGGCCCAGCAGACAGCCGGATCCTCGGGGAAAACTAGGTCAACTTAGTTTTCCTACGTCTAAACTTAACTAAAATCGACAGTGCGAATTTCGGTTCCCACATTCTTCAGAGAAACAAGGGAGACTGTAACTGACATTAGGAGAAGGTTTGACAATGTCAGAGAAGATATGAGGAAAATGATTACTTTGCAGAAGTAGAGTGATCCTGGGAAGTTTGCAATACCATGTGTGGTACAAGGGATTGAATTTCCTCATGCACTATGTGACACTGGTTCATCAGTCAGCATTTTACCAAAGGTCATGGCAGACCATCTGGGCCTGCAAGTAGAGCCTTCACCAGAGATCTTTACTTTCGTGGATTACACTCAGATAAACTCTGGAGGCTTCATTAGAGATCTGGAGGTACATATTGGTAATGCTATCGTCCCTGTGGATTTTCATGTCCTAGACATCAAGCTAAATTGGAACTCTTCCCTCTTACTTGGAAAAGCATTTATGGCTACAGTAGGAGCCATATGTGACATGAACACCAACAGGATGTGCTTGACTATGATAGATCCAGAGATCCACTACGACCCTGTCAAGCTTGGCAAACCACCAGCCAAATCAGTGGTAAAGGAAGATGATTACTCAGTAAGGAGTTGGGCAGATAGCGGATTTCATGAGAGTTTTGCAGTAGACATAGCCACCTCTTCCCACAATGGAGACCACAGTGAAGCACATGATGCAGACTAATGGGAAGAGAGAGCTTGGGAAAATTACTTGGAGAATGACAGATTTGCAATTTGATTCCCACAATCGATCGACATCAAACGCCCACCATCGATCGATTATCTACTTCATCCAGCAAAACGACATCGTCCATCGATCGACATCGCTAGTATCACATCGATCGATATTAACCAGGACGACTTGAAGGACAAAATCAGAATTTCACCGATTAGGGCAACACATGGGTATAAAAGGTTGGCAACTTAAGCCACGAAAATTCAAAACTTTTCACCTTCTACCCAGCAGCTTCCAGCAATCAGAAACCTATCAATGGAGGACTGCAGCAACATGTACAATCGATCCAACCGTGCAGCTAGATGTGCACCATCGATCGCCACCACCACATCACCATCGATCGACGCCTTCAACAGAGCTCAACCTCGATCTCATGAACTTACGATATCAGGAACGTTTCACTAACACCTGATGAATTTGGAATTTTCAGGGACACAGATGGCTATGCAAGAGCAATGGATGGAAGAGTTCTGCACATAACCAGAGAAGACATAGCAGACATCCTCCAAGTTGCTAATGGACCAGAAAACCTGTTCACACAGCAACGTAGCCATCCAGACATCCTAGCTCACGTCCAGAACAACCACAACACCAACACAAGGGAGGATACAATTCCTTAACACTTCGGTCAACCTAGGAATTCACCATCGATCAACATCGTTTCAACACCATCGATCGACGGCAGATATCCCGGATCGATCGACAGACCATGAGTCAGATCGCCCGACAGACGATTGGAGTTTGGACGACGTGCCTTCAATACTGATGGATCCAGGAGATTCAAATGGGAAAAGCCAAGGATGAATATGGTGTCTACAGAGATGAGTTTGGCTATGCTAGAGGAGTTGATGGTGAGATCATCCATGTTACCAAGGAGCAAGTAAAGAGAATTCTGGATAGAGCATCCCTTTTTCACAGAGGTTGCTTACGCCTTCCAGTACACACACGCCCCTACCATGCATACATACCACCACCAGTACCCTACAGTAGAGAGGAGATAGATGATATGGTGACTGATGTATGGAGAGCTCAGGCACACCTTGAGGCAAACATGAACACATTGGTGGAAGACACTTTGCAGCCTTTGGATGTCAGTTACAAGGACTTCCAGAATGATATGGCTGAGATAAGAGTGGAGCTTGGACACATATTGACCATGCTTGAGAAAGAGGCTACACCACCAGTATCGACCGACAGAGTACGTGTCACGCCCCCAATCCTGAGAAGGATTGTCGGGACGGACTATGGTTCGAGGAAACGAACCAGCCGATCCTTGTGATCAAAGGCAAGCGTTCCATAGTCCAAAAACAAGGTTAAGTATGATAAATACTTAACCAAACAAAGGTGAGAAAGAAATAGACAGCTAGAACGAGTTAGATGGTAGCTGGACGAAGTGTACGAGTAGCTCGACCAGCTCAGAGAAGCTCAGTTGAGTGTACTCCAGCTCGATCACTACTAAGTCAGCTCCACTAGCTGGACTACTAGCTCACTCAGCTGGGTCAGCTGGGAGTCAGCTCATCTCAGCTGGATGGACTGTTCGGGTTTCGGGCCGATGGTCCGGGTCTGGGCCGGTGGCGGGCTGGTTGGTCCGGTCATTGGGTCTGTGGGCTGTTGGGCTCATGTGGGCAAGTCATGGGCTTGGGTATCACCCTGGGCTTGTCATGGACGTGCCTAGATGGGTCTGGAACCTTCCATGGCTGAACAGGTACGATCTGGACCGTTGATTGCAATCGATGGTCAAGATCTGTTCCGAAGGGCTGCGTGGAAGGGATGTGTCTCTTTGCACATGACTCCTGGTTGCCTATAAATAGGGTGCACGACCAGAGATCATTTCATTCAGTTTCTCTCTGTCTGATACAGTCAGAGACAAAGGACACACGTCCTAAACACAAAGATCCCCCAAAGAAAAACGAGGATCCAAGCCATAAGGGCAAGATCTGCGATCAAAACCATAAGGGCTTGATCCGAGTCTGGTGCATATGGCTTGAGCCATATGAGGCCGTGGCTTATATAAGTCACTAAGGCCAATAGGAAGACCTATTCCTGAAGGGAATTAGGCGCAATGGACCAAGGGTCCAAGGGCGGTTAGCCGGGAGACGAGCAGACCAACCTGCAAGGGCTATAGCGGCTGTAAGTGGTTCTATCTCTGTATCTTTATATTATTATGTCTATATGATATATATACATATGGAGAACGTGGTAGTTATCCATGTTACCATGTCATAGACCCTCATGTCATGGTCGGTTACGTTGATCGCTAACCATAGCCAATAGATTGGATCAAGGGGTACTAGTCGCCAAAGGTTGCGTGTTGCCAAGAGTCATGAGTTACCAAAGGTTGTGAGATACCAAAGGATGCAAGTAACCCAAAGGTACGAGATACCAAGGGTTGCAAGTATCAAAGGGTACGAGGACCAAAAGGTACCAATGACCAAAGGGTGCATCGTGATCCAAAAGCGAATGTACTGTGATCCAAGATCTGCGATCATGTCGTGATCCAAGAGGTACGAACGTGTCGTGATCCAAGAGGTACGAACGTGTCGTGATCCAAAAGGTACGAACGTATCATGATCCATGGGATGTGTACGGGTCGTGACCGAAAGGATACGAACGGGTCGGGACTGAAAGGGTACGAACGGAACGAGACCAAAAAGGGTACGAGTGATTCGATTGATATAAGGACACCATTTGCATTGTGTTGGGCATGGACTCACACAATGGCAATGGGTTCTTAGTTTAGGTCAATACATGAGTGTAAGGAAATAGCGAAGGCCTTAACGGCTAAGTGCAATCCATACATCGTGATTGATGTGTGAACCATGATCCATGGTTAATGGATGGATGGTTCTACCCGCAAGGGCTTAGTGGGATATCTTACGATCAACCTCGGGTTGGTGAGTAAGATAGGCGCCATATGCCTTATGTAGGGCATGGACCCACATGATGGCAATGGAAGGCCGGTTATGTCAGTACATGCTAAGTAGACGATGGCTTATCATGACTAAGGGTCGGTTCATGTTCCATGACGGTGGATCGATGGCCGAGTACTAGTATAGATAGTCACGTTGCTGGAGTATGAGCATTGATGTGATTATCCAAGATGTCAACCTCAGGGTTGATAACTTCGAGATTGGCTAACAGTCATGACGAAGTGTATGGCCAGTATTATGTGTCGTTGACCATAAGTACTAAGCCTAAGTGTGACTGTTCAAGGAATGCCGTGTAAGGATTGATCATGGTTAAGTATGGACGACCTGACCATAGATAATGGAACCAGGTGTCGAAACTAACCTGATTAACGAATACATCGGTTGGTATGAACAAGTCATATCTTTGTCTGGGTTAAGTCCCAAGGCCGGTCAGGCCAGATGAAGACTCATCGAATCCAAAGTCATGTGAGGATGGTTGGTTGATTGACTTAGGATTATGATGGGCTTTGTTAGTCCAAAAGAAGGACTTGGTACTATTGTCTATAAGGCAAGGGAGTGTGCATGAGCCAAAAAGGGCCAGATGCATATCTCTTAACCGTTCGAAGACTTCTCAAAGGTTACTTATGTCTGTGGGGATGGTTGGTTGAATGACTAAGTACCTAGGGGAGCTGTTTAATGCAGGAATCATTATAAGGACCTTAAGTAAGATCATTGAGTGATCGTGGTCCAGTACACAAGCAAGTGTAGTTCAAGTCAATGGTGGTCCGATGAGCTAACCAGCTCCGTAGATGTGGCCAAGGTATGATCTAGCTATGTTTACATAGATCTAGATAGAATGGTTTAGGGGAATGGAACCTCAAAATCGTATGACTTGGTTTCGGTTTAGGATTGACCTTTAAGCTGATTGGTAGTTGAGTAAACTAACCAAGGCTAAGGTAATTCGACCAGACAAAGGTTAGATTGGTTTTAGACCAATGGTAAGTTAGAGAATATTCCGCTGCGTATCTGTTGAATTGATCTAAGCTATTAATGACAAAGGAAGTCTTTAGCTAAGGTCTAAGTTAGCCCTCGCCTTTAGGCGATATTTTAAATAAAAGGACGAAAAATTAAGAGGTTCGGCCAGGAAGTGGACCGAGCGACGTGAGGCGTCGACCGCGGCCTAGTCGGCCGGGATTGGGTCTTACAGTACGAGTACCATCGATCGACATCGGCAAGACTACATCAATGGACCGACCAGAATGTTCATCAACTAAGAAAGATGAATGAGAGGTTGGTTACATCAATACACGGATTGGAGACGTCTACATCCCTCTCAACAACAACGTCGAATGGTTAAGCAAGAGGATCAATCTTCTACAGCAAGAGTTGGACACAATTCGCCAAAATGACCAAGCTAAGAATGCTACTTTTCCATCGATCGACACACAATCTTCATCGTCGATCGACACAAGATTCGCAGAACAGGAAGATAGGATGAAAGCATACGTGAGGAAGCATGAAATTTTCAGTTCACCTATCCTGCGATTCCAGGCCACACTGTCACAGCAGCTGAATGACCTACAACAAGACATGAGCATAGTTCAAGATCATCTTGGTCTTCGTGACAGAAACGCAACATCGATCGACAGGCCTAGACTAATATCGATCGACAGCAAGCCACCACCAGCGAAGAGATCATGCACGGCGGCAGAAGTTGATAATATCAAAGATCAGCTGTACGAAGCTATGAATTCTATGGAGGAGAGACTCAACAGGACCTGTGATACCATTGACTACACTGTTAACGAACGAGTTAACAGCCTATGCAGAACTACTCGCCATATGAAGGGCAATATACGTGCTCTGCAGTACCAAGGACAGTGCTCACAGTCGATCGACACACTAGATTCTGAGTAGACCGATAGACCCCTCAACGAAATGACCGACGCGCATCTCGTAGCATCGATCAAACCAGGATGAACCACGATGTAAGAAGCATTATTTGGAACCACTAATCAGTGGAGAATAACCAGGAGTTGAATAAATCTCATAGTAGTTGTGAGTAAGAAGATATCCCACTTTCTATCTGGATGGTTCCAGATTAGCCAGTTCGGACATATGGCATTATCTTCATGATTCTTATCAAACCAGGATGAACCACGATGTAAGAAGCTTTATTTGGAACCACTAATCAATGGAGAATAACCAGGAAGTTGAATAAATCTCATAAGTGTTGTAAGCAAGAAGACATCCCACCTTCTTTCCAGATGATTCCAGATTAGC
>NW_026617792.1:0-15285 GCF_000801105.2 Raphanus sativus
ATACCCAGCCAATGATAATAACGCTTCAGGTCTCTATACATCTTGGTGTTCCCCGGGTGAATAGAGAAACGCGAGTGGTGTGCTTGCCGTAAAATCTCCTTTCTTAACAACTCATCACTGGGCCCACAAACCCGGGTTCCGGTACATGAACATTCCGCTCGATGCCGTATGATATCCAACACTCTCAACCTCAATCTGCTTACGCAAAGCCTCATCGACATCCTGAGCTTTGGGTATTCTCCATAGCAAATCTGCCTGATCTACAGCCTCGAGGCCAACAGTCTCTCCGTCTATAGTAGTGGCACATAATCTGAGACTAGCAAGTGTCCCCATACACTCCTGAACCTCCTTGGTTCGTGAAACATCGCTCCTGCGCCTACTCAAGGCATCTGCCACTTGATTAGCTTTCCCGGTTGATAAGCGATCTCCAAATTGTAGTCTGCTAACAACTCCACCCATCTACGCTGCCTCAAGTTCAAGTCCGTTTGAGTAAAGATGTACTTCAGACTCTTGTGATCTGTGAGGATCTTCACCTTCTCTCCATACAAATACGACCTCCAAATCTTCAATGCAAAGACAACTGCTGCAAACTCCAAGTCGTGTGTAGGATAATTAGCCTCGTGAGGTCTCAACTGACGTGAAGCATAAGCAATGACCTTACCCTCTTGCATCAATACACATCCCAATCCAGTGCCTGATGCATCAGTATAAACCTCATATGGAATCCCTGGCCTCGGGAGTACCAAAACTGGCGTATGTGTCAGATGTCGCTTCAACTCTGCGAAACTCTCGGAGCACTCATCTGTCCAATCAAACTTGACGTCCTTGCCCGTTAACTTTGTCATTAGCTTTGCAATGCTAGCAAAACCCTTGACGAAATTCCTGTAGTATCCTGCTAAACCGAGAAAACTGCGGATCTCCGTCGCACTCTTAGGTGTCGGCCACTCTGAAATAGCTTTAATCTTTTCTGGATCTACAGCAACTCCCGCTTCTGAAACCACGTGACCCAAAAATCCGATCTTCTTCTGCCAGAAGCTGCACTTACTCAACTTAGCAAACAACTGATGCTCTCTAAGCTTCCCCAACACAATCCGTAAGTGCTCAGCATGCTTTTCTCTACTCCGAGAATAAACCAAGGTATCGTCGATGAAAACGATCACACACTTATCCAAATGCTCACGAACACATCATTCATTAGCTTCATGAATGCTGCCGGTGCGTTCGTTAATCCAAATGGCATCACAACAAACTCATAATGTCCATAACGTGTGCGGAAAGCCGTCTTCCGTACATCATCCTCAGCTATGGCAATCTGATGGTATCCTGACGCTAAATCAATCTTAGAAAACCATGAAGCTCCTTGCAACTGATCCAACAACTCGTCGATACGCGGAAGCGAATACCTATTCTTGATGGTGACTTTGTTCAAACCTCTGTAGTCGATACAAAGTCTAAAACTTCCATCCTTCTTTTCACAAACAAAACTGGTGCTCCCACGGTGAAGTGCTCGGCCTGATAAAACCTTTATCTAATAGTTCCTCCAACTGCTTCTTCAACTCAGCCATCTCTGTGGGAGCTAAACGGTAAGGAGCTCGTGAAACTGGTGCTGCCCCTGGTTCCACCTCGATCGTAAGAACATCACTTCTAGCTGGCGGTGGCCCTTTTAAGGCCTTAAGAACATCTTCGTACTCAGCAACCACGGGAATATCATGCAACTCCTGCTGATCCTCATCATTAACCATCGAAATGGTCGCCAAAACCCCTCTGCTCCACTCTCCAATAATTCTTCCGCACGCAACATGGAGATAATAGGAATTCCCTGGTGTGACTGGATTCCCTCAAATGTGATTTTCCCTTCCGCTCTCGGGATATTAACTCTTGCCTCCAGGCAATCTAATACAACTTGATGTCGCGTCAACCAATCCATCCCAAGTATGACGTCTGATAGTGCTCAAATTACCCAGTAGAGCTTACTCTCTCAAATAAGAGGTACAGCTGTAGTACTTAGGGATCGAATCACGGGGAGCTAGGGAACCAATTAAATAAAATCTACTAATCAATCCTAGGCAAGGTTGGTTTATAGGATAGAAATGAAAATAACAATTCCTAAAATGAGCAAGGTAGTTGCTCTAACTAACAATATGATGGGTTGTTTAAATGCGATAAAGAGTGCTAGACATAGGGTTTCTATTCAGGAATGGAGATTATAATCTCTATAAATGCTTTAACAAGTTGCTTGCATGATACTATAGATCTCAGCCGCTTAACATATGTGATGAATCACTAGTTAAAATATCTAGATCTCTGGCCACACCTTTCGCATGATGACACAGAAAAAGAGTCGGTCGATATCCTTTTGAGATATCGAGCGATACATCTTTCGCGGCGCCGATTGATTCACCTGTCGGGATATCGATCGACGGCTTCTAGATCTGCCTAGGCGCGAGCCGAATATGACCACAAGGTCTCAAGGAGGAAATGTCGTTCTTCTCAACGGGAGACAGGCATCGCTCAAATGGATAATTCAAGATAATCTAAGATCCTAGTGATCTATGTTCTAGTTAGCTAATCTAAAACAAGCATAGGGTACAATCCATTTGATGAGTATCACAACTTAGCAATTATAGTTTGGGGCTAATCCACAAACCTATTTAAACCCTAGATCTAACAAGTAGACTACTCAGACATAGCTAAACAATTCATAACAATAGATTGATGAAAGAATTGTATAGATAGAATAAGTAGAAATACAAAAGGAGATGAGAAATCTCTCCAATCTCTCAAACACAAATAAAACTCTAGTCTCTCTCTCACACTCTCTGCTTTGAGGGTTGTTAAAAGCTTGCTTCTTTCGAAGGTTGCCGTAAAAAAACACTTTGCAGGAGTATTTAAGCATTTCCATTAGGTTAAAAACTCGTCAGGGGCATCTCATAATTTGGTAAAGTCTTGGTGAAGTAGTCGGATAAACCATTTCGTCCTCGATATCGATCGACAACACTAAATGTGTATCGATCGATTATAATCTTCTAGTACGCGGATCTTCTCAGCTACATCGATCGACAACTCGGGTTGAGTATCGATCGATTATAATCGCAATATTGACTTCCGACTTAGTCTTGAATGGTCAACTCGGGTGTATCATCTCTTGCACTCCAAAATGCTCCAAAAACATCACTTTCTCACAAAATTCTCCAGAACCTGAAAACATACTAACAGGCTAGAAAACAGATTAAATATATAATAAAATACTAGTATACCATGGTTAAAACGGGTAAAATCCATGGTATATCAACTCCCCCAGACTTACTCCTTTGCTTGTCCTCACGCAAAAACAGTAGTCTTTGGAAAATGTTTGGAAATAGCAGGAACTCAAGGATTCAATATATTGAAGTCATCACTCTATGGGTTTGCAATTCATGTCTAAAATCCTAATCACATAAGTTCATCATGCCTTATCCTAGCTTAGCAACTGATACAAGCCTAAGCTATCAAAGGCTGTATAACTCTTAGTACAAGAGAGAATCGATCTAGCACAAGGGGTGATCCAGCTGGACTGATCTAATCAACCAACAGGATCTGGACAGGAAGGGCTGGATGGATTGAAGAGTACCACAAAGGTTGCGGATGGCCTTTGATACAACTCACAAGCCACGGTCTCAGTGATTCCACACAAAGACAGAGACTAACACGTTCACTAAGCAATGGAATCCACCTAACTACTTAGAGAAACACAAGAACAAAGCAAAAGCTTTAAAGAGAAAATTCTCGGTTTATTATAAAAATGATCAAAGGTGAAAAACAATGATGAATGGTCTTGAGCTTATATAGGCTCGACCTTGACTCAACTACAACGTTCTAATACTCTAGAAAGGAAAGAAATACACGAAAATAAAGTAGAGAAATAATGAGTTTGGCTCCTTGAAGAAAACTAGCCGTTAGGCTGATTTCTTGCCTTTGAAGAGATGTGATCTTGTATCTGGATATCTTGGTGAAGTATCCACGAAATAATAGTCTCTGGCTGCTGAATAATCTCATAAGGGTCTTGGTTTCTTCTGGTTCAAAGGAATAGAGCCGTTGGTCCTTGCTCATCAAGTGGTGGGAACTTTCCTTGAATGCACCTATGTCGCTACTGGCTCCAATGTAGCTTGTATGGTTAGGTTCATGAGTTGGTGGTTCAGCTACTGACTTGAGGTCCTCATCATTCCCTCCTTCTTCAAAAGGTTTTGTCCTCAAAACCAATTTCTCTGCACCAAGATAGAGCAAGTCAGGTTTCATCCTCTTTTTAGACTCTAGGGTCTTACCTTGGTATTGTATCGGTTTGATCTTTGGTGGGACATCTGGTGGTTCTCCTTTGAGAAGGTATGAAAGGATTACTCCTCTGCTTGGTTCAGGTAATCTGGTTCGTGGTTTTGGGTCTGGTGGCTCTTCTTGAATCAAGAGGTTGCTGGTAACAACTTATTGTTCTCTCTTGGTGTGAAGACACTTTGTAAATGTTTCTGATCTCTTTTGTTGGTCTTTGTTTGAGCTCTGGTCCGTGGGGAAGTGAATTCCAGTGACTCCTGCGGTTCCTCCCTTGGCAAATGTGGAAAAGAACAAGTGCATTATACTTGAAGTTGAATCATATAGAACAGAATGCAATAAACTATGACAAGCTAAGCAATTATTCCAATAATGACTAAGTTCATAGTTTTTACTTACTAGTGTACCAAGTATGTTACTTGGTGTTACCTCAGGCCTTTTAGCCACATGGAACACGTCTTCTTTGTAATGTGGATGAGTTTTTGGACGTTCTTCCTCTTTATCTAAACCTTCATCAACATTCTGGACAGGGTACAAGTGCATCATACCAGTGTTTTGATAAATAGGATTGATCACATTAAGTTCAGAAGTAACCTTATCAATTGTTGGGCTTGCTTGCGCAGCAAGGTTGGACTCTTGCTCCTTGATTTCCATGTTAGTACCTGAAATATTTTCAACCTCTTGGGCACTAGACAAGTGTGTTAAGATGGTCATGGAAGTACTAGAAACAGAATTATATCTAGCTTTAATCAAGTTGAGAAATTCTTCAAACTTTTTATCTATCCTATCAAAAGAATCATCCACGCTAGTAAAGGAATCACTTACCTCCAAGTTAGTTTCTTTTGCTAACTTCACAGCTCGTTTTGTGGGACAATATTTTGCAAGATGACCATGGCCTTGGCACCTATAACAAATAACCTCAGGTGGTTCTAAAGATTTAAAGTATTCACCTTTGTTTTGTTTGACTTGAGGTGTATGCACTGGTTTTGAGCTTTGCCTCTTGATTGCCGGCTGCAAGACTTGGGTTGTACCACTCTGTTTGTAGACACCTTCTGATTGCTGTGCTCTTTCCACAAACTGCCTATACATGAGCCTCTTCAACTCTGCCCAAGTAAAAGGTGGATCATTGTAATAGATCCGATCAGCATCAAGCTGGCTCCACCAGTTGTATGCTTCTCCAACCAAGGTATCACTTGCATAAGATGGTTGTAACTTCTCTGGAATTCTCCAAGCTATAAACCATTGCTCCATGTCGTACTCCCACCTTAGGTATGCACTTGGTCCTCCCTTATGACCTGAAAATTGCATAGTTAATGTATCCAAGCGATTCTGCCTAAGATGATTACCATTGTGGTTCCATTGATTGCTTTGGATATGGCTTGATCGGTTTCCCTGGTATGGTCTTGCTGGTGTAGACATGGTGGTTTTCATTCTCCTTGGACAAGCTTGAACATAGAACTTCTCCTCAGAACTACCCCCATAGGTGACCTTTGATTTGGGACCATAGCAACTTGAGTATTGGTCCAGTGGCTCTTGTTCCTCCTCCTGGTACTCTTGTTCAACATTTAGAGCATACTCTTGAACAGAGTTCACGCACCAAGAACTATCAGTATGATCATCTCCATCACTCCAACAATCTGGACCAGCTTCTTCTCCCCAATCTACTTCTGAAGTGTTGTACTCTTCAGCCTCTTCTTCACTCTCCATCTAACTTGAATCAGTACCTCGCAAAGAATAAACAAAGTATTCAGAATCAAGTGGTTAAAGAAGAAGATGTGACAAACAAAGTAATGGAGTGAAACAAAAAGGAAAAGAAGAGTTGCAAGCAAAAACTTAGGAAAGAATTAAAAAGTGGAACAAAAAATATGGCAAGTTCGGATATGCACTTAATAGAAACACTTTTTATAATTTTTTTTTGAATGAAGGTAGTGATCTAAAGACAACTAAACTCGACAGGAATAAGAACAAGATGAACAATTTTTTTTTTTTCTTTTGAAAGAAATGAAACAACTAAATGCAACAAGAAACAAAACGATTTCTTTTTATGGGTTTTATGGTTTTATGAAAAGAGGAACATGATAAACTAGATGCAACAGAATCAAATATGACTTTTTATGGGTTTTATATGATTATGCAAAACAGAACTAGATGAAACAAAGAACAAATGATTTTTATTGCTTTGATTTATGAATGCAAAACTAATGAAACTAAAAATGCAATAAAAAAGACAAGGATAGATATGACCTGATGCTGAAGGAACTTCAGCTCTGATACCAGAAATGATACAAGCCTAAGCTATCAAAGGCTGTATAACTCTTAGTACAGAGAGAATCGATCTAGCACAAGGGGTGATCCAGCTGGACTGATCTAATCAACCAACAGGATCTGGACAGGAAGGGCTGGATGGATTGAAGAGTACCACAAAGGTTGCGGATGGCCTTTGATACAACTCACAAGCCACGGTCTCAGTGATTCCACACAAAGACAGAGACTAACACGTTCACTAAGCAATGGAATCCACCTAACTACTTAGAGAAACACAAGAACAAAGCAAAAGCTTTAAAGAGAAAATTCTCGGTTTATTATAAAAATGATCAAAGGTGAAAAACAATGATGAATGGTCTTGAGCTTATATAGGCTCGACCTTGACTCAACTACAACGTTCTAATACTCTAGAAAGGAAAGAAATACACGAAAATAAAGTAGAGAAATAATGAGTTTGGCTCCTTGAAGAAAACTAGCCGTTAGGCTGATTTCTTGCCTTTGAAGAGATGTGATCTTGTATCTGGATATCTTGGTGAAGTATCCACGAAATAATAGTCTCTGGCTGCTGAATAATCTCATAAGGGTCTTGGTTTCTTCTGGTTCAAAGGAATAGAGCCGTTGGTCCTTGCTCATCAAGTGGTGGGGGAACTTTCCTTGAATGCACCTATGTCGCTACTGGCTCCAATGTAGCTTGTATGGTTAGGTTCATGAGTTGGTGGTTCAGCTACTGACTTGAGGTCCTCATCAGCAACCAAACTCATCTAGTCAACAACTTAGCAATTCTTATCTGACATTCCCCTCTACTAACCTCATTTCTTAACATAAAGTAAAAATGCAGGCTTTACCTTGGGAGTATCGATCAAAGGACACATGGATTCAACTCAAACAAGTATCTGAACACACAGGTAGTCTTCTCTGATCCCTTTCTCCCCTCTTCTCTCTTCACTGAATCTCTTATTAGTTTCAATTTCAACAGGTTTCGATGCCACATAGGTCATCTAGTCCATCTCATTGACATTTGCATTGTAACTCATACATTTTTTGGCAAAGTGTAGCGAATAATGGGGTCGCAGGAATCACTCCTACCCCTCGTTTCCACAATGTGTGATCATTCTTGAGATTTAAAATACTGGGGTCGCAGGAGACACTCCTACCCCTCTGCCTCTCAAGAAATCATTTCAATCTTTTATAACATAAACTTATTTCTCGAGATGCCGAAGAGAGAGAAGGAAGGGAACCAGAAACAGACAGACTTTTTACCTTCCAGACTTGTACGAGGATTCCGATCCAGTGATTTCCAAGCCCCAAGACAAGCAAATAGGTCAATATTAGTGTTGGAGGTCAGCTTTGGTTCCTTCAAACAATCTTAGCTAGTGAATATAGATGGCAAGTTGATCCACTTTAGCACCTTTAGTACTATCTGCAATCAGTAATCTAGAATGGTGCTAAAGAGTGGTCAGACGATCAAATATAAATCCATATCAATGTTCCTATAATACTTATGCGAAAAATATTTTTGAAAAACAATTTAAATAAAAACCAAAATAAAAACATATATTAGTAAACTCCCCCCCAGACTTAAATTACACTATCCCAGTGTAACACAGTCGGTGGTGAGGTAAATAAATAAAACATAATTAATAAATATAACAAGTTAGAATGAATAAACCTGATCGACAAGATGTCGATCGATTCGTAGTGGTATACGTCGATCGTTAGTAATGGTCGTGTGGTGTCGAGCGATATGAATGATGAATGTCGGTCGATGGAATTATCATTCTACTTGGATCTAATAAAAACTGCAAAATAAATCCGAAAAAATAAAAGCAAAAATGAAAAATAAAATTAAATAAAGAAAAAGAAAGCCTAATAGTGGGTTGCCTTCCACTCAGCGCTTGGTTATAGTCATTTAGCTTGACTGTGGTAGTTGAGTGACTCATGGGGTGCAGTGGGGGTTGTTGTTTGCTGGTGGGCAAACACTTCCCTCATCTTTGGATTCAGCAGCAGTGAAGCTTCTTGTGGCATCACCTGATCTTGTCCATCTAGGAGATATCTTTGCTAAATCGGCTTTGATGACTTGCAACCTTCTGACCAAATCGTCGGTGTCTAACTGATGCCGATAGAAAATCTAGAATGCTTAGATAGGTCTGCATGTTGGTCTTTGGCGTTCTGGTCTTGAATCTGTTGATCCTGATCTACCAAAGATGCAGTATCGATTGATGCTACAATTGGTACGTCGGTCGCTTCGCTGGGATCGCTATCGATCGACTCCGTCTCAGCTTTGTTGATCGATTCTGAATGTTGGCCTTGGTACTCAAGATTTCCCTGCATATTGCATATCTCATTCTTCAAGAGACCAGTAGCTCTGCAAAGGTTGGTCACTCTTGCATTGAGAGTCTCCTCAATGTTATCACTTCTTTCTATGAATCTCTCCTCCATAGAATTCATGGCTACGTACAGCTTATGTTTGATCTCATCAACTTCTGCTGTAGTGCATGCTCTCTTCGCTGGTGGTGGTTCGGTGTCGATCGATGTTGGTCGAGGCCTGTCGATCAATGCTTCGTTGCTGTCACGAAGATTAATATAAGCTTTAACTATGCTCATATCTCTTTCTAGCTTGTCCAGCTGTCGTGAAAGTGTATCTAGGTATCGGATGATAGGTGAACTTAAAAGATCATGCTTCTCTTCGTACGATTTCATCCTATTGTCCAGTCTTGCGAACCTCGTGTCGATTGACGATGTAGAGTGTGTGTCGATCGATGGAAAAGTAGCATTTCGAGCTTGGTTATTCTGGCGATTTGTGTCCAACTCTTTCTGTAGAAGATCTATCCTCTTGCTTAACCATTCGACATTGTTGTTGAGAGGGCTGTAGACGTCTCCAATCCGTGTATTGATGTAAGCAACCTCCCATTCATCTTTCTTAGGTGATGGACAGTCTGGTCGGTCCATGGGTGTAGTCTTGCCGATGTCGACCGATGGTATAGGTACTGTCGGTCGATACTGGCGGCGTAGCCTCTTTCTCAAGCATGGTCAATATGTTTCCAAGCTCCACTCTTATTTCAGCCATATCATTCTGGAAGTCCTTGTAACTGACATCCAAAGGCTGGAAAGTGTCTTCCACCAATGTGTGCATGTTTGCCTCAAGGTGCGCCTGAGCTCTCCATACATCAGTCACCATATCATCTACCTCCTCTCTACTGTAGGGTACTGGTGGTGGTGTGTAAGCATGGTAAGGGCGTGTGTGTATTGGAAGGCGCAAGCAACCTCTGTGAAAAAGGGATGCTCTATCCAAAAGTCTCTTTACTTGCTCCTTGGTAACATGGATGATCTCACCATCAACTCCTCTAGCATAGCCAAACTCATCTCTGTAGACACCATATTCATCCTTAGCCTCCCACTTGAATCTCCTTGATCCATCAGTATTGAAGGCACGTCGTCCAAACTCCAATCGTCTGTCGGGTGATCTGACTCTTGGTCTGTCGATTGATCCGGGATATCCGCCGTCGATCGATGGTGTTGAAACGATGTCGATCGATGGTGTTCGTCGAGGTTGAACGAAGTGTTGAGGAACTGGATCCTCCCTTGTGTTGTTGTTGTGGTTGTCCTGGACGTGATTTAGGATGTCTGGATGGCTACGTTGCTGTGTGAACAGGTTCTCTGGCCCATTAGCAACTTGGAGGATGTCTGCTATGTCTTCTCTAGTTATGTGCAGAACTCTTCCATCCATAGCTCTTGCATACCCATCTGTGTCCCTGAAAATTCCAAATTCATCAGGTGTTAGTGAAACGTTCCTGATATCGTAAGGTTCATGAGATCTTGTTGAGCTCTGTTGAAGGTGTCGATCGATGGGTGTGTGGTGGTGGCGATCGATGGTGCACGTCTAGCTGCACGGTTGGATCGATTGAACATGTTGTTGCAGTCTTCCATTGATGAATCTCTGAATGCTGGAAGCTGCTGGGTAGAAGGTGAAAAGTTTTGAATTTTCGTGGCTTGAGTTGTCAACCTTTTATACCCATGTGTTGCCCTAATCGGTGAAATTCCGATTTTGTCCTTTAAGTTGTCTGGGTTAATATCGATCGATATTATACTGGCAATGTCGATCGATGGACGATGTCGTTTTGCTGGATGAAGTAGATAATCGATCGATGGTGGGCGTTTGATGTCGATCGATTGTGGGAATCGAATTGCAAATATGTCATTCTCCAAGTAATTTTCTCAAACTCTCTCTTCCCAATAGTCTGCATCATGTTCTTCACTGTGGTCTCCACTGTGGGAAGAGGTGGCTATGTTTACTGCAAAACTCTCATGAAATCCGCTGTCCGCCCAACTCCTTACTGAGTAATCATCTTCCTTTCGGTTGGATGGGATGGCGAAATTCGGGTAGCAATGATCTGGTAGATCGAGTTCATCATCTGGTGGGTCTCTGTCGATCGATGATCCATAGTTGTTGTCGATCTCCTCTGACTTGTAAGTGTCGATCGATGACGTTAAAGTACGGTCGATCGATCCCGAGTACTCTGTCTCGTACTCTACTTCACAATGACAAACTGCGATTATACCAGTATCATCTTCCTTTACCACTGATTTGGCTTGTGGTTTGCCAAGTTTGACAGGGTCATAGTGGATCTCTGGATCTATCATAGTCAAGCACATCTTGTTGGTGTTCATGTCACATATGGCTCCTACTGTAGCCATAAATGCTCTTCCAAGTAAGAGGGAAGAGTTCCAGTTTAGCTTGATATCTAGGACATGAAAATCCACAGGGACGATAGCATCACCAATATGTACCTCGAGGTCTTTGATGAAGCCTCCAGAGTTTATCTGAGAGTAATCCACGAAAGTAAAGATCTCTGGTGAAGGCTCTACTTGCAGGCCCAGATGGTCTGCCATGACCTTTGGTAAGATGCTGACTGATGAACCAGTGTCACATAGTGCATGAGGAAATTCAATACCTTGTATCACACATGGTATTACAAACTTCCCAGGATCACTCTTCTTTGGCAAAGTAATCCTCCTCTTCATATCTTCTCTGACATTGTCAAACCTTCTCCTAATGTCAGTTTCAGTCTCCCTTGTTTCTCTGAAGAACATCCACAATCTCTTTGTGAAATAAACCTCCTCTTCATTAGCTTCCCTCTTAAGGTTCTTAGGAATCTTCTCCTCCATACTCCTTAACCTTCTTCCTTCAGTTCCCTCTGATGTAGGTGTAGTGTCTGAAGGGTTACCAGTGATTTCGGTTGGGTTAGCTTGTGGTTTCGGTGTGGGTCTGAGTGCATTGATTCGGTTGCTGTCTATCGATGGTAGTTGCACTCGGTACGTGAGAGGTGCGTGTCGATCGATAGGTTGAGAAAAGGGTCGATCGATACGGTTCTCTTCTTTGTGTCGATCGATGAGTGGCTCGTCTCGTCGGTCGATATCTTCGTAGGTGTGGGTGGGTGGGTATGGATGAGAAGCCGTGAATTCAGCATGTGTCAATATCCTAACCGCTTTGCAGTCTGCAATCGTATCCGGAAATGACATCGTCGATGTCGATCGATGTGGACTAGTTGGTGTCGATCGACACCATTGTTATCCACCGAGACTTAGTGAACTTTCCACTTCAAAGTCTCCTTCTTGTAGCTTCTCCTGTTTCACCACTTGCCAGAAATCATCATCTATGATAGCATTGACGTGGTGTTTCCTATTTCCTTCCCCTACTTCCTTAGAAGTTCCAATCCTCCTGATAGAGTCTTCAGTCTGGACAATCTGTGTCTCAAGTTTCTTAACTTGAGTGCAGATGGTGTCTATCCTCGTGGTCAGATTGTTGAAGACAGAATCAATCTTCCCATTGAAGTCTACTGTAAGCTTCTGCTGACCTTCCAGAACTCTATCAATCATGGCATCAAACTTACTCTCCTGGGTGGGTGGCGGTGGGTTTTGGTAAGCTGAGTTGCCGTAGTTCCTTGTGTTGGTGAAGGGTTTCTGATACTGTGAACTCTGGTTGTAGTTACTCTTCTGACCACTGCCAAAAAAGTTTTCTGTTTCCACTCTGGTTTCCATATCTCTGAAATCCAGTACCTCCAATGTAGTTCACATCTTCCTCTGTATCATCCTCTCTAGCCTCTCCTTCTTCAGCTGAGCAGACTGGCTGCCCAGAAATGCATGTAAAGCATCTATCTTGGCTCTGACTTCATTCATCTGGTCTTCCCCGATGGCTGCAACCGATTTCTTCTTGTCAGAGTCAGTGTTCTTGGTGCTGCTGCTGTTGGCTAGGTTCTCAATAAGTCTCACAGCCTCTATTGGATTCCTAGTGTTGAAGTTCCCCTCACTAGCAGTATCAAGAGCCATCTGATACCTTAAGGCGATACCTCTGTAGAAAGTGCTTAACAGCTGCACTTCATTGAATCCATGGTGTGGACAGTCTCGCTGGAAGAACTTGAATCTGATCCACGCGTCTTTAAAAGTCTCACTAGGCTTTTGCGCGAAAGTGGCGATTTTGCTTCTTAAGTCTTCAGCGCGTGCCTCATCAAAGAAATTACGCAGGAAGGCGTTTTTGATGTCGGCCCAGGATGTCAGTGATCCTGTAGGTAGCTGCTTGAGCCAGTGTGAAGCTTCTCCAATCAGTGAGTATTTGAAGAGCTTGCAGAGTAGGTAGTCCTCGGGGACTCCATCCATACGAATAGCAGCGATAAGATCCTCGAACCTCTCCAGATGGTCCATAGGATGCTCGTGTGATTGCCCAGAATAAGGTATCTGAGACACGAGAGAGTAGTACTGAGGCTTGAGCTCGAAGTTCGGCTTCTGAATCTCTGGAAGTCGAATAGCTGATCTGTTGGTGTAGTACTCGTCTGGACGGTTATAGTCTGCCAACGATCGTGTTTGAGCTTCTCCTGTAGCCTCAGCTTCAGGTTCAGGGATTATGTTTCCCTGTGCATCTAGCTTCTGACCTGTTGCATTACGCAGATGACCATCTTGGTCATACAGGTTTCCATTCTCGCCCTGCGTGAGAATAACAATCGCGACCATGCTTCGCGGAGTAGTGTCGATCGATATACGGTTAGAAGTATCGAACGATGTGGATCGGCGAACGGTATCGGTCGACGGTGTTGTCTGAGTGTCGGTCGACTGTTGAACGTGAGTATCAGTCGACGGTGTAACGTTTCTGTCGATCGATGCGGAGCGTAGGTCTTTGCGGATTGAACGTTCCAAGTGTGCAGGATCCTCTGAGAATAATAGTTGATTTCCCTTGTTGCTTCTGGTACTGCTGGGCATGTACCTGAAAAGACAAGAAAAATTTAAATAAGAAAGGGGGTAAAAGAAAAACCTAAGATTAATAAGATTAAATCTAATGGCGATCAAAGCTCCCCGGCAACGGCGCCAAATTTGATAGTGCTCAAATTACCCAGTAGAGCTTACTCTCTCAAATAAGAGGTACAGCTGTAGTACTTAGGGATCGAATCACGAGGAGCTAGGGAACCAATTAAATAAAATCTACTAATCAATCCTAGGCAAGGTTGGTTTATATGATAGAAATGAAAATAACAATTCCTAAAATGAGCAAGGTAGTTGCTCTAACTAACAATATGATGGGTTGTTTAAATGTGATAAAGAGTGCTAGACATAGGGTTTCTATTCAGGAATGGAGATTATAATCTCTATAAATGCTTTAACAAGTTGCTTGCATGATACTATAGATCTCAGCCGCTTAACATATGTGATGAATCACTGGTTAAAATATCTAGATCTCTGGCCACACCTTTCGCATGATGACACAGAAAAAGAGTCGGTCGATATCCTTTTGAGATATCGAGCGATACACCTTTCGCGGCGCCGATCGATTCACTGTCGGGATATCGATCGACGGCTTCTAGATCTGCCTAGGCGCGAGCCGAATATGACCACAAGGTCTCAAGGAGGAACTGTCGTTCTTCTCAACGGAGACAGGCATCGCTCAAATGGATAATTCAAGATAATCTAAGATCCTAGTGATCTATGTTCTAGTTAGCTAATCTAAAACAAGCATAGGGTACAATCCATTTGAGAGTATCACAACTTAGCAATTATAGTTTGGGGCTAATCCCACAAACCTATTTAAACCCTAGATCTAACAAGTAGACTACTCAGACATAGCTAAACAATTCATGAACAATAGATAGATGAAAGAATTGCATAGATAGAATAAAGTAGAAATACAAAAGGAGATGAGAAATCTCTCCAATCTCTCAAACAAATAAAACTCTAGTCTCTCTCTCACACTCTCTGCTTTGAGGGTTGTTAAAAGCTTCAAGCTTCAAGGTCTAAAACTTGCCGTCAAAAACACTTAGCAGGAGTATTTAAGCATTTCCATTAGGTTAAAAACTCGTCAGGGGCAATCTCGTAATTTGGTGAAGTCTTGGTGAAGTAGTCGGCTAAACCATTTCGTCCTCGATATCGATCGACAACACTGAATGTGTATCGATCGATTATAATCTTCTAGTACGCGGATCTTCTCAGCTACATCGATCGACAATCATCGGGATGAGTATCGATCGATTATAATCGCAATGTTGACTTCCGACTTAGTCTTGAATGGTCAACTCGGGTGTATCATCTCTTGTACTCCAAAATGCTCCAAAAACATCACTTTCTCACAAAATGCTCCTGAACCTGAAAACATACCTAACAGGCTAGAACAGAGATAAATATATAATAAAATACTAGTATACCATGGTTAAAAACGGGTAAAATCCATGGTATATCACC
>NW_026617793.1:0-15278 GCF_000801105.2 Raphanus sativus
CATTTTCGTAGATAAAATGCAGATGTGGGGTTAAAAACTCAAAAAAAAATGAGTCAAAAGAAAAGGTTAGTTTTCTGTTTGAATTCAAGTTTTGAGTCACTTTTGCAATAAGCCCATTTCTGTATAGGTCTTCTTTTGAAAAAAAAAACTTTTATATTCCCTTGACAAAATCCACGGGACCATCGGTTTCACTCTTTTGTTTTACAAATTTAGTTTCTATACATTGAAATATTTTGTCTTTGTCACGCATCACTACGACGTATAATTCGTTCCTTTCATAATCGTTGTTCCAGCAGTTATCATAGATGTTAGTTTCAAGATATTTGACAAATATGTAACTTGAAAACTTCGCCGTGAGTTTGGTTAGGAATGAAGAAAGACCGTATGGACTATAAGCAAATCTTAGTCCACACAACACAGAAGTGCCGCGAATCTGGGAAAGAACGAGCCCAGCTTTTTCAAATTACCTTTAACTCCCTTTTGTTTTAAAATAATCACTTTATTCCCCCTTTACTTCTTTTCTCCAAATTTGCTCTCCCGCGTCAAACAAGATCCCACTTTACGTCACGGATTTGTATATGTGAACGTTAGAAAGAACTTTCAAATAAAACATATGGATAAGCATGCCACGTAATGTAAGTAATGCTTATTGTTGTGCTGTTTCTTGAAAAACCCAGATTATTTAGTTGTTGAAAACGATAACTATTTGTGAATTCGAACTTTATATCTGTAAAGAAAATTTTGAAGTCACGTTATGAGAAAAATACCATGTTGCATCACATGAACAAATTAATTCTAAGAACATTATCCAAAACAAATTTAATGTTATCCAATAGATAAAGAAAATTAGTTGGACCGTCGAATGAAATATGATCCTTGCTGATTAGTATATGACGTGTGCGATTAATTTGCCACCATTCCACCGACCTAAAGTCTTCTTTTGGGTAAAGTTTAATGTACTATGATAGCTTGTGATACACAATTTATTAACGTTAGGGTTATCTGGTTTAAAAGTATTTGTCTAAAAGGAAAATTTGATAGTGAATATTTTTTTTTGTCAAAGAATTTGATAGTGAATATTTCCACGAATATTAGCACGTATGAAACTAGTATTAGTCAAAATATGGGTACAAAGTACTGTAGATAACAATAGCTCAGAGTACTATGGTGGATTTGTTACACAAAAACTTGGATATGGACGGTTCAGTATTATGCTTGTCCTGCGTCATAGGTATATAAATGTTTTTACTCGCAATCTAAATATTTATCCACACGTCTTACCCACAGGCCACAGGGATGTAAAAAAGACCATCAAGTGAATTTAGAGCCGTTGAACCATCAAGTGGGTCTTAAAAAGTCAGAATTGCATTTGATTTTACACTTTGACTGTCAGACGATGTTATTCACACATGCGCATTGCATAATTTAGATGTGGCCAACCCACTTTTCTTTTACCAGATTGATTTGTCAGTTTTTTGGCTGTATTAAATTTCTTCTGATAGTTCCTTCAAATTTAGATAGTTCCTTCTCACTATGAATATTCAAATTTACTGAAACCAATTCTGAAACGGTATCATTATTCTAGTTCACTATTCACTAAGCCATTAGTATAAGAAAATATCCTATCATAAATATGACTACCAAGCTACTAACGTTTGTGAAAAGTCTACATGCTCTTGAAGTCAATATATACATGACGCATGCAGTTAATAACATGTTCACACACATAGCGGTCACCAAATTGCTCGAAGTCATGAAACAGAGAGACATTATTGCATTATCATATGATGTGGATAATTAGTAAAACATTATTTGTGAGGAAAAATCAAAATTATTATGGATTCACAGCTAATAAAATACGGAGAGACAGCTCAACCACTTCCCCCCCTTCTCTTCCCCACTGTCTATATATATAACTCTAATAAGTAATCTCTGATCTCTCCATCAACACGTCCACTCCACTTTTGTTTGCAAAGAAAGAAAGAAAAACATCTTAGCAAAAAGAGGTCATAAAAGATAATTAATTACTGTACAGATCTCTTTAGAAAATGGCTGGCGGTGGATTCGTAGTCGGAGATGGCCAAAAGGCTTATCCCGGCAGACTCACTCCCTTTGTTCTCTTCACTTGCGTCGTCGCTGCCATGGGTGGTCTCATCTTTGGATACGATATCGGAATCTCTGGTAAGTTCTCTAATTATTTCTCAGCTTTTACATTTCCACACCACGTATACCTATGTAGTCTCAAGTTCTCAACACCACCAAGTTTGAAATTATTGATGGTTATTCCATAGAGAAATATTAACAATATATCGCATCTTGTGTTTCTCTTCATTCATTAATACAATAATACCACATGATTCAAAATTACAGCATCATTAGTTTACAAAAAAAAAAATACAGCATCGTCAACAGTAACATACAAATTTGTCAAATTTACAAAACAACCCCACATGTTTCTATCGTTTCATGTAAACCCTGTCTGATCATACTTTCTTTTTAACTACAGGTGGCGTGACGTCGATGCCGTCTTTCCTCCGACGTTTCTTCCCGTCGGTTTACCGTAAACAGCAAGAAGATGCGACAACAAATCAGTACTGTCAATACGATAGTCCAACCCTTACGCTGTTCACTTCATCGCTGTATTTAGCGGCGCTCATTTCGTCGCTGGTGGCTTCCACCGTGACGAGGAAGTTCGGACGGAGGCTCTCGATGCTCTTTGGTGGCATACTCTTTTGCGCCGGAGCCCTCGTGAATGGCTTTGCTAAGCGCGTGTGGATGCTCATCGTCGGCCGTATCTTGCTCGGTTTTGGTATCGGTTTCGCTAATCAGGTCAGTCACAAAGAGCGATAATTTTTCTTCTTCTTTTCACACGTATACATCACGAGTAAGAAAAAGTCAAATTAAATACGTGTTATTTTATAAAATTTTATGAACTTTAAACATATTTATTTCGCTATAAATGTGCCTTGGTTTTTGAAAAAGTTATGGACCAACCACTTTCATTGAACATAATCATCAACTAGTTAGGTCAAGTTGACATTATTAGTTTTCTCTTGCTTTTACTATCAGTTTACAACGACGATAATTATTTTCCACATTATACTATATGATATAACAATTATTTAATTTCTGATTGATTTGTTTTCGGCTGAATATCCAAAACTGCACATGGTCTGTTCTTGTTAACCCGTGATGTCTCTTTCTCTTTACTTTCGATGATTTTATTAGTTAAATATATATTGTTTCTGATGTCATATCGTATTTAACTTTTTGATACGTATCTTTAGTTACAAAAGGTCATATTCGGACCGTATCTATTTGTAGTTAAACAGAATGACGTAATTAACCCTCTTTAAACCCCGTATTATTTCATGCCATTCTTGATTCCAATGATTTGAATCTTCAACTTTAGAAGCACTAATCACGTAAATAACCATGTTCAGATGACGTGAGTCACGTGACTAATCATGTTTTCGTGCTTCTAATTACAGTCTGTGCCACTTTACCTATCCGAAATGGCTCCATACAAATACAGAGGAGCTCTAAACATCGGCTTCCAGCTTTCAATCACAATTGGAATCCTCGTAGCCGAAGTACTCAACTATTTCTTTGCCAAGATCAAAGGCGGCTGGGGATGGAGACTCAGTCTCGGCGGTGCGGTGGTCCCTGCCCTGATCATAACACTCGGCTCCCTTGTCCTTCCTGACACTCCAAATTCAATGATCGAGCGAGGTATGCACGAGGAGGCCAAAACCAAGCTCAGACGTATCCGTGGCGTCGATGACGTTAGCCAAGAGTTTGACGATTTAGTCGAAGCTAGTAAAGAGTCTCAGTCGATAGAGAACCCATGGACTAACCTCCTCCGCCGTAAATACCGGCCGCATCTCACCATGGCCATTATGATTCCATTCTTTCAGCAGCTCACCGGGATCAATGTGATTATGTTTTACGCTCCTGTTTTGTTCAACACCATTGGTTTCACTAACGACGCTTCTCTCATGTCTGCCGTGGTCACTGGCTCGGTCAACGTCGCCGCTACTGTTGTGTCGATCTACGGTGTCGACAGGTGGGGACGTAGGTTTCTCTTTCTTGAAGGCGGTACACAAATGCTTATATGCCAGGTAAGGAAACACATTGGACTTATCATATGAAGTTAGACTAAAGATCGATTCTAAATGTTAATATCATGATAGATGAACTTATACTTAATCTTATGTGCCTAGAGATTAATTTTCATTTGGTGTGAACATTGATTTACAAGTATATCTTGACGTAGATGAATGTCTAGATATCAATTTTATTAGAAACAAACGTTTATATACTATGATTTATATGGTTTTTGAAATTTATTTGCATTAATATATCCATAACTCTAACGAAAATATGTCGTTCTTTTTTTTTCTCGTGTGGTTGTAGGCTGTGGTTGCTGCATGCATCGGGGCCAAGTTTGGGGTAGACGGGACCCCTGGTGAGCTACCAAAGTGGTATGCTATAGTGGTTGTAACTTTTATATGCATCTATGTGGCCGGTTTCGCATGGTCATGGGGTCCGCTAGGGTGGTTAGTACCTAGTGAGATCTTCCCGTTGGAGATAAGGTCGGCCGCGCAGAGTATAACAGTGTCCGTGAACATGATCTTCACTTTCATAATCGCTCAGATCTTCTTGACGATGCTTTGTCATTTGAAGTTTGGGTTGTTCCTTGTGTTCGCCTTCTTCGTGGTGGTGATGTCTATTTTCGTCTACATATTCTTGCCAGAGACGAAAGGGATTCCGATTGAGGAAATGGGTCAAGTGTGGAGGTCACACTGGTATTGGTCAAGGTTCGTGGAGGACGGTGAGTATGGGTATGGGAATGGGCTTCAGATGGAGAAGAGCAGCAGCAACCAAGGAACTAAACATGTTTAGTTTGTTTTAAATGAGAGGATGTTTTAAGGAAAAAAAAAAGATTTGTAATTTCTAATTTCGGTAAAGAAAACAAAGTGTATTCATCTAGATATATTTATGTTTATATAATTCAGTACCACATGGTGGAGAAATTATGCATATGATTCTTTTTTTATATATCTTCAGCGTTTTTTTACTTTATTTGTTGTTAAATTCTCTATAACTCGAGAAACTTGGCCAGTGAATGTAATCATCTATCTTTATAGATGGTGCAGGTCTCGTACAATACATGTAATAATGTATAACATATGTAAATCAAGAATCATCTACCTCTTAAAGGAAAAATCTCTTGAGCTTTTGGTAGTCCGTATATGAGGAAGTTCAACGGAAGCAAGAACAGGTTCCTTTTCTGAGCTTTCGTGCGCAAGAGAATGATGTGTGGAAGGTCCAGCTTCTTGGTGTTGTTGAGACTCAGGATCCCAAAACTGATGGTGGTCATGACGATCAGAGTATCTAGGAGAAGGAGAGCTCGGGAAAGTCTCAACGCTTCGGTTATTAAGAATATGAATCGGAGATGAGGTGTGAGTTGGTGTAGTTGGACGGCTAGTGTAAGGTGTGTTTGATTCAGTGTGTTTCCCGTGTTTTGTGTGCTTCTTTGCTGTGTGATGCCATGTCTTTATCGCTGTGGCTACTCTTTCGTTGAACACCGTTGGCCTCATCGTAGAACCCATCTACAAACGTTTCATCAAACACAGTGTCAGAAAAGAAACTAAGATCATATCAAAAGAATTTCTGTATTGCAATGCAAATGTTATTGTGTAGTACCTGAGTGACAAGAGCATAGAGTGGAAGAGTCACATAGCTGCAAAGTATCTGTACAACAACTCTGCAAGTTTGTGACATCGTCAGTTAAAATACGTTTTTTTTCCCGCGTATACAACAGTCAAAGGTAATGTTAGCTTACCCAACTACAATTCTAATGACCACATCTGCATTGCTTTCATAGAAACAATTCTTGAGGGTGAATTCATACTAAACATACCAAAAGTTCACGATATAACAATTAGTATGGCTCCATAATAGCTATGTTTGTGTGAATAATGTGAAAACTGGATCATCGCTTGCTTACCGTACTCCACACAAAGAAGGCAAGCTGAAATGCATTCTGCAAAAGTGAAGGCAAGTTTGTTATATCATGCCGTTGGGAGTATAAACCGAGGAGTTGAAGGATATTGAACCGTACCGTGAAAAGAACCAAGTGGATAAGGAAAAGGATGAACCGAGGGCGGCCAAACCAGAAGAGATCATCACCAGGTTGAACCACAGGGGCACCTCTCACCACATCACCTTTCTCTTGGATTCTTAGACACAATTTGGTTATAGTGACTTGAAGCTTTGTTCCAACTATTAGAATCACCTGCAAGATTTACATTCATTCTCTTAAAACCAAAAGGCCAAAACTGAGCAAATATTTAGTTCTTTTTTCTTTTGTTGTACTTACGGCTAGTGGAATGAATGGTAACCAGAGGTAAGAATGCAATCCTGTTTGAAATGATAACCGATGTTAGTTTTGTGCATATATTAATGCGTTAATATTGTGTGTTTATTTTGCGTGGTAAGCAATGAGCGTTACCGTTTGTGTTGGTCAAGAGGAATAGCACAGCGATAAACCAGATAATAGGACTGCATAACATTAGCAAAGATGTCAGACAAATCTTCCAAGTTGGATTGTTCTCAGATTATAAAAAAAAATGAAAGTCATTAAGTAGCTCCAAACCTGATTTCGACTACAGTTTTGAAGTCTTCTTCTACTGTTTTCTGAATATACTTGCGGAAATCGAATGTCTTTTCACTCCCTGGAGCCAAATGTGCCTGAAAAAAAAGAGTAGGTTAGATCATTTTCTCCAGGGTTAGAGTAATACTTGTTATACTAAACAGTAGATAAAACAAAACAAAAGATCAGACTATATAAGGTTCCCTACCATGATGAAACCATGCCGCAAAGCCATGTAATCAACTTTGGTGACGGATCCAAAGAACTGTCTGAAAAAACACACAGTCCATAGCGTTACACTCGTCTTGCTCCAGAAATTGAGATGTCTTCTCCCGAAAGATGTGTCTCTGGCAAACCTAAACCTCTCAGGATCTACAATAACAAGAATGCATTCCACCGTCAAATTTCCTGTTTAGGTTTTAAGTAATAATATACATATATACCGTTGGAATAGTGATATTCTATTGTCTTGGTCTCATTTTCCCAGTGCTTCCACCTCCTCGTCTACAATACTCAAGAAAACCAAAATCAAATCTTGTTGCAAACAAGTCTTTCTTGACTCTCAAGCCACTTTAGAGTTCACAAGAAAAAAAGGTTACCTTGGTCTTTCCGAGAGCATAAGTAACAATGCAGTAGATAACATGAACCACGGCGAGGATGAAGATGAATATATGAAGCTGGTGGATACCATAAGCAGATACAAAAGCCACTTTCCCCTGAGATAATCCGTCAATCACAAATCATACTTTAGAGGAGTAGAGAGTGGTTTTTATATAAATAGATATACTGGGAGATTCATAGTTACCTTCTCAGCGCATTTGTCATAACCTTTGGTGGCTAAACTTCGTCTATGAATGTAAGACTCGGCTAACTCAAGGAGAAGTCTTCTATGACCGGATTTGTCTTCATCATCGTCTTTTGGTTTAGCGGTATCTTTGTTGCCGTATTTTCTAGCTTCATCAGCGGCGCTGCAAGGGTGCATTGATGATGCGAGGCTTTGGGAGACGCAGATATTTGAGATTGGTGTTTGTCCGATTGTTAGGAGTAGTGATATGAATCCCATAAGCATAAGCTCTGAATTGACCAAAGAGGCAAGTAAGAAGCTTGTTAATGGGTGAAGTTAGGTAGCAAAAGATGTTTTTTTCTTTCTTTGCTATTAATTTTACCTGCTTTGATCTTTTCAAGAGCTTCATAAAGAGCCTTCTTGTGCTTCTTTTTGAACCACTACCATTTAAAACAAACAAAGAACATATTTAGTCATAAGAGAAGAAGAATTAAGCAGAGCAGGAACAGAGTGACAACGCAGAAACAGAGTAGGAAGCAGAATTAAGAAAGAAAAAAAACAGGGTACAAAGAGATAAGAAAAGCATAAATGAGCAAGAAAACGATCTCAACAACAAAAATAAAAAAAAAAAAAAAAATAATGTCGAAAAAACAAAGAAAAAGAAAGCTAAACAAAAGAAGAAACAGAGCAAGAGCGCTAAACAGGGGAATCTTGACATATAATGGAATCATGAAAGACGATTAGGAAGAATCAAAGGGACTTACGGTTCCAATTTTGTGAATGGAATGTTCAAGGACAATTGAAATGAGTAGTAAAACGAAGCAAACCACAGCGACTGCCCACGTAGAGGTCTGCTCTAAATTCCTCTCTTTTACCTGATTCGTCATTAGAGCTTGATTGTAAAAAAACACAGTGAGAGAGAGAGTGAAGACACGGAGAGTTTCGTGTTCTTCTTTATGTTTAGCTAACAGTTTTTTTTCTTAATTAGTAGGCTAAGCAAGTTTACAAAACCAAAGTTATGTCATGATCATATAAGGAAGGAGGACGTAGATGAAGATAATAAGACCCGCGATGAGTGACTATAAATTAAAGGTTTATTTGGCTGTCTTTTTCTGAATGGTGCTTTCAACATTCTACTGTTGTTCTGCATTTGCAGACAGACTTCTCAATAATTCACCGTGTTGTTTTGTGCTTTTTGGACTGCATTTTTCTTAAATTTATCATGTTTCATATGGCCTTCTTTGTCAAATCATGTTATCTTTTCATTTCACTTCACTTTTCAAGTTTTTGTTGGCAAATAGACGACTAGAACAAATTCAAGAACCAGTTTGGTAAAATTATTCGTTGGGTTGTTATACGTTTAACTATAAAATGAGGAAAATAAAATTACGTGAGGCAAGATTACTTAAAATTTATTTTGATTTGTCAGTCATTTAGTTTTGCTCTATTTTTTATATGTTTGGTTGTGTTATTAATTTTCTTCTATTTTGGTTGTGTATATGATAATGGAACTCTACTAAAGCTATATATCAAATGGCCACTTGAGATTTATATAAGTTATGATACTATTTACTATAACGTGAGCACGCTGGAAAGCTCGCACACTTTTACTTTTGTCTTTCTTTTTATTCTACCTATTCTCAAAAAGACAAGTTAAAGTTTGGTGTTCATCAGATCTGCAGTGAGTTCCAGTTCCCTTTTCTGAGATCTAAGCTTCTGTTAAGACGAGTTTGTGTTGATTGTTGCTCAACGGTGGTGCTACGATGTCGGTGGCTATGGATCGAGCCTTAATGGCTCTGTCTTTGGACGAGGATGACAAACCTTTCGAGATGCCGGACCAACCGGGTTTCTGTTCGAATGAAAAGAATCTTCTAAGCATTGTGGGTAGAGTTCTGAACCCAGAATGTCAGAGAATGTCTTCCTTAATCTGGAGGATGCCTAGGAAGTGGCAAAAGGAAGGCAGGTGTAGGGGAGTTGCTCTCTCGGAGGAACGTTTTCAGTTCTTCTTTGACTCGGAGCATGACTTGGTGGATGTGCTGGAGAAAGGCGTTCATACTTTTAATGAGTGGGTCATTGTGATTGCGCGTTGGGTTGAAGAACCGCCTGATGACTATCTTCAGTTTATTCCTCTCTGGGTACAAATCAGCCAAATCCCCATAAACTACTATACGGAGGAGGCGCTAATGGCGTTGGCTGATATGATTGGTGAAGTTAAGGTGTTGGTTTTTGACCCCTCGAAACCACAGTCTCAACCTTTTATTCGTGCTCAGGTAAGGTTTAATGTGGCGAATCCCCTCAGACCGGCGAAGGTGGTGACAGCTAAAGGAGGTAAATCGTGGACCATCAAGTTCGACTATGAAAGAATCCAGAAGCGTTGCTTTACCTGTCAAAGATTGAATCATGAGCAGAGGATCTGTCCTCTCGAAGTGAAGAAGCGTAAAGAGGTGGCTTTGGCGCGGCGTCAAGCAATAGAGAAAGAACTTGAGCACAGATCAGTGGTACTGAGTGAAGGTGATCCTCTCTTTGGAGTTCTTAGAGAAGACCAAGTGGGGATTAACCTCTCTACTGGCAGACCGAAGATCGCTAAGGAGGTGATGGATGAGATGAGGCAGTACCTGAGTTTATCAACTGCTGAAGACAGAGTTATCAGAGAAGAGAGAGTCAGAAAATCTGTTGCTGAAGTGGAACAAGTCCCTATGATGCAGAAAATGTTTCTGAGACTGGAAGCTCCTCCTACTATCTCAAGAGACTTAAACAAAGGAAAGGGACATGTCTTCAACTACGAAGAAGAACGCTTGAGTAGAGGTAAAGGAAGCTCTGTGTCTCCTAACTCTGAAAAATTAATGGCATCGGCTATTGGTGCTGGAATGGCGATGAGGCTGGGTCCTCCTCTGGATGCGCATTCGGGGAGCGAGGATGTGAGACTTGGGGTTAACTTTCTGCCCCTTTCTGAAGGTTCTACGGTGTTTAGCTCGGGTTTTTCGGAACATGTTGCTTCGTCCGGAACTCTAAAGAAAGTCTATAAAAGAAACCGTCCTCCAAAATCTAAAAGGAAGCAGAGGAAGTTGGTGGTTCTGGATGCTGACAAGGGAGCGGGTAAACAAATCATGAGTGGTCTGAAGAGAAAGGTAGAGACTGAAGATGGGGAACTTCCAGTCTTGGCGAGGTCAAAATCCCTGAAGGTGGTCCCAAAGGAGGGACCGTCCAATCTTTAATGAGCATAGTGAGCTGGAATTGTCGGGGCCTGGGGCGTACTCAAGACCTGACAGTTCAACGTCTGCGGGAGTTTAGGCGACTTTACTTTCCGGAGATAATTTTCTTAATGGAGACTAAAAACTGCAGAGATGTTCTAGTAGATTTAAAGGTGTGGTTGGGTTATGACAATGTATATACGGTTGACCCAGTAGGTCTTAGTGGTGGCTTGGCAGTATTTTGGAAAAGCACCATTAAGATGGATATTAAGTATGCGGATAAGAATCTGATTGACATGGAGGTTCTTTTTGGTGACTTCAGATTTTTTCTGTCTTGTGTTTATGGGGAGCCTGCTCAGGATGGAAAGAGTATAGTTTGGGAAAGACTGAGCAGATTTGGAGTTTGTAGGAAGGAACCGTGGTGTATAGTTGGTGATTTTAATGAGATCCTGAATAATGGTGAAAAGCTAGGTGGTCCTTCTAGATCGGAAGCTTCTTTTAGGCCTTTTGCTGACATGTTGGCTGCTTGCGGCATGGACGAGTTGGAGGCTTCTGGTGATAGATTTACCTGGTCGGGTATGAGGTGGAAGAAGTGGATTCAGTGTTGCCTCGATAGGGCTTTTGGGAACAAGGAATGGCTCAGGATTTTCCCTGGTTCTAATCAGAGATTTCTTGACAAACGAGGGTCTGATCATCGGCCTGTTTTAATCAATCTGCAAGCTTCTCAAGCGCGGTACAAAGGCCAATTCAGATATGATAAGAAGTTCCTTTTCTTACCCAGAGTGAAGAAGGATATCATTAACTCGTGGAGAGCAGGGAGTGGGGTTTCCTCTAACCGAAGTGTGGCTAAGAGACTGCGGGATTGCAGAGGGGTTTTAAGCCGCTGGAAGAAGTCCAAAGTCTTTAATGCGAGAGACAGAATCCACTTACTGGAACACCGCTTGGAATGGTTTGAGTCTAGGAACTACCCGTGTTATCATGCCATCAAGATCATCAAAAAAGAACTGTACAAAGCCTACAGGGAGGAGGAGTTACATTGGCAGCAGAGAAGTCGGGAAAGATGGCTCAAATATGGTGATAGGAATTCCAAGTTCTTTCATGCTTCTGTTAAATCTAACCGAGCGAGGCGTCTCCTGAGCAAGCTAAAGGACATCGATGGGGTCTATCAATGGTCTGAGGCTGCAAAAGCTCAAGTGGCTCTCGACTATTTCTCGGCTTTGTTTAAGTCATCGAAGCCTCCCAACATTCTGAATCTCTTGCAAGGTATGGCTCCTCGGGTTACAGTGGCCATGAATGACAGATTGCTGGCGGAGGTCACTGAGGACGAAATAAGGCTGGCGGTTTTCAGTATCAATCCATCGAGCGCACCGGGTCCTGATGGCATGAATGGATTGTTCTTTCAGCAATACTGGGATACCATAGGCCCAAAAGTGTGTGTTGAAGTGCAGAATTTTTTCAGTAGAGGAGTGATGCCTGTTGACTGGAATTTTACTTACATCTGCCTGTTGCCAAAAATCATAGAACCGGAGGTGATGAGTGATCTCCGTCCAATCAGCTTGTGCTCAGTTCTCTACAAAATCATCTCGAAGATTATGGTCAGCAGGCTTCAACCCATTCTCCCGGAACTTATCTCAATCAATCAATCAGCTTTTGTGGCGGAGAGACTCATCAGTGATAATATTGGTGTTGCTCATGAGGCGGTTCACGCTTTGGGAGGTCATCAGTTGGTAGAAAAGGATTTCATGGTTGTCAAAACCGACATGTCCAAAGCGTATGACAGGATAGAGTGGTGCTACCTGAAGGGTCTCCTACTGGCTTTAGGCTTTGATCAGAAATGGGTCAGTTTGGTCATGGCTTGTGTTTCTTCTGTCTCTTTTGCTGTTTTAATCAATGATCAGCCTTTTGGTCTGATTAAACCGCAGAGGGGAATTCGTCAGGGTGATCCCCTATCACCTTTCCTCTTTGTGCTATGCACTGAAGGGTTAACTCACTTGCTGAACAAAGCGGAAGAGGAGGAGCGTCTCTCTGGATTGAAGTTTACAGAGTATGGTCCGTCGATCCATCACCTTCTATTTGCGGATGACAGCCTATTCATGTGCAAAGCTACGGTATTGCAAGCCTTTGAACTTCAGAGTATCTTAATGGCCTATGGAGAAGTTACTGGTCAGGTGATCAATGTACAGAAATCTGCAATCTCCTTTGGAAGATTGGTTGACCAGGATGTAAAAAATGCCATAAGTCAGGTTTTGGGGATTTTCAAGGAAGGAGGAACCTCCAAGTATTTGGGTCTGCCTGAATGTCTAAAGGGTTCTAAAGTTGCCTGTTTTGGCTTTCTGAAGGAAAGGATCTCTGCCAGGCTCAATGCGTGGCATTTGAGGAATCTGTCCCAAGGAGGTAAAGAGATTTTGATTAAAGCATCAGCCTCTTCATTGCCTGTCTATGCTATGTCTTGCTATAAGATCCCTAAGACTGTCTGCGACAAGATGGTGTCCGCTATGGCAGATTTCTGGTGGGGTTCTGATGGGCACAAGAGAAAATTGCACTGGATTGCTTGGGATCGGCTGTGCCTGCCGAAAGATAGTGGGGGTTTGGGGTTCAGAAATTTCGAAGCTTTCAATCAGGCACTTTTGGCTAAGCAGGCTTGGAAAGTTCTCACCTCTCCGCATTGCTTGCTTGCTCAACTCTTAAAGAGTAGGTATTTTCCTGACTGTGATTTCTTGGAAGCTAAGTTAGGGAATCGTCCCTCGTATGGTTGGAGAAGTCTATTGTGGGGAAGAGATTTACTAGTCAAAGGGATCCAAAAGCGGGTGGGTGATGGGAATTCGATTAATGTCTGGATTGATAAGTGGTTTGAAGATGACAGAGATGGCTATGGTCCTAGAGCGCCCTGGATCAAAAATTGCACCTTTGACCTCAATCTTAAGGTGCGGAGTTTGATTAATTTCCCCGGTAGATGTTGGAACAGAGAGGCTTTGGAGGAAGTTTTTGTCCCGTCTGATATTGAAGTGTTGCTGAGAAATCAGCCAGTAGTGACTAAAGAAGATTTTTGGATTTGGAAATTCAATAAATCTGGTGCTTATTCGGTGAAGTCGGGTTACTGGTTGGCGGCAAAAGATAAGAACAGGGACCTTCTGCTTACCGCTGACGCACAGCCGTCTCTTAATGCCCTCAAATCTGCTTGCTGGAAGGTACACACTTCCCCTAAGATTAAAACCTTCCTCTGGAAGGTATTGTCTGATGCTCTCCCGGTCGCAGACCGCATTCTATCTCGGGGTATTAAGTGTGATGAGAGGTGTCAATTATGTGGGAGAGAGGGCGAATCTGTTAATCATTTGCTGTTCCAGTGTGATATGGCAAGGCAGACTTGGGCCCATTCTTGTATTCCAACACCTCCAAGAGGATGGATGGAGCGATCTCTTTTTGAGAATTTTGCTTTCTTCTTGAAAATAAGCAAGAATGCTACCCTGGACCTAAATATCACTCGTTGCTGGCCTTGGATCTTGTGGTATTTATGGAAACACAGGAATGGTTTTTTATTTGAGGGAACCCAATTGGATCCTGAGGACATTATTAAGAAAGCGATGGCTGAGGCGGATGATTGGTTCTCTGCTCAACAGCTGGATGCTAGGTTGGAGGCGCAGCAATCGGTGAAGTCGATGGAAAAGCGAGATCAATTCATTGCGCCTCCGAAAGGTTGGGTGATCTGTGAATTTGACATGGATTGGGCTAGATGTAATTCGGCTGTGGGTGCAGCATGGATGGTTAAAGACGACAGTGGTAGAGTTCTCCTGCATAGCCGACGAACGTTTCCTATGGTCCCGATGGAGAGGGAGGCTAAATTAATGGTTTTCTCTTGGGCGGTGGAGAGTATGAGTAGCCTAAAATATGATGCTGTGGTCTTTACATCCTCTTTTGCTGATTTGACTGATGCTATAGTGAGACCGAGGGCTTGGCCCTCCCTGCAATTTGAAGCTTCGGAGCTCAGGAAGGATTTGCAGGCTTTTGTGAAGTGGGAAGTGAAAGTGCAGCCGGCGGATTCTGGTAGATGTGTTTCTTTCATTGCACAGAGTGTGATTAACTTAGGTTTCTCACAATCTTATGTCGCAGCAGGTCATCCTCGTTGGCTTGATAGTTTCTTTGCTCATGAAAGATAGGCATCTTATCAGTAGGCTACTGCTGGTGTTTTTTTGGTGCTGTTTATCCTATGTTGTTTGGGATATAGTTGGAGTTAGTGCTCTTGTGGTTTCATGGAGGCTGATGATCCTTTTTTGGTCGATCAAGATGGTCTGTCATCTCTGGTTGTATGCTTGTAATTATAACTTTTCGGTGAAGTAATATATCAATTTGGGAAAAAAAAAAATAAGACAGATATACCCAGCCTAATTAAGTGATCATATTCTTGTTAATTAGACGCCAAAATAGAAATGATACCCTTTATCAGAAGAAGGAAAATAAATTAGATACTCAGATAAAGTAAATAATAAATTATTAAACCCCCCATAATATATAGATATCGACCACCTAGTGTTGGGCTAGTGGTGAGAATTAGGTTTCTCCACAACAAATGCTAAATCGATTCTCTTAAAACGTGTGTTAAAAACAAAGAGTGAGGAAACGTATGGCTAGGCCCAAGACAGAATCAATT
>NW_026617794.1:0-15268 GCF_000801105.2 Raphanus sativus
AACTAATGAGGGTTTGCGACAAGGTAAAGTGGTCTGATCACTATTCAAAGCATGTAGAGTCAAGGAGAGGAGGGCGCCTGGTTTGAATACTTGGACCACATTGCACACACGCTTGATGCCAAAGGTATCTTGACCAGATACCTTTGCCTTTACAGCCTGTCATAGCGCGCCTTCTTTATCTCCAAACGGTCACAAGGTTTGATCCAAACCTTAGCTGCGCATCCTAACCTTCCACACCACTTGGTGTCTTTGCTTCACTTCACTTCTTCTTACTTAGTTACCATTGTCACTGTGGTAACTTTTGTAATAGTGAATAGTGTGCATTCACTATTCACTATCTACTATTTCCCAAATAGTGTAGAAACCTCATCTCTTACTTAGCCTCATCTTCTCTTACTTAAGCCTCTCATCTCAACACTCCCCCTCAAGCTTGACCATATGGAACAAGTCAAGCTTGGAAAGCCATGAGATCTTCCTCATTAAAAACCTCACCAAGGAAAACCCATTGGGACAAAACCTTGATGAGGGAAAAAGAGTGAAGACCTCATAGCTAAGGGGATCAGCTCCTCTTGCTCAAATCAATGAGGCCCAACCTGATATGGATGGACTCCATTGTCTTCTGTCTCGCAGCCTTAGTGAACACATCAGCCAACTGATCTTCACTTCTTGTGTAGCATGGTAAGATCACTCCAAGTACTATCATCTGTCTGACCTTGTGACAATCCACCTCTATGTGCTTGGTCCTCTCATGGAACACCGAGTTGGTTGCAATGTGAATGGCTGCTTGGTTATCACAATGCATAGTCATTGGTGTAGCTTGATCAACCTCTAAGTGCTTCAGAATCCCCTTGATCCACACAAGTTCATTGGTTAGCTTCAGCATGGCTCTATACTCGGCTTCAGCACTGGAACATGAGACCACCTTCTGCTTCTTACTCTTCCAAGTAACCAAGTTCCCACCAATGAAAGTGCAATAGCCAGTGGTTGATCTTCTATCAGCTCTATCTCCTGCCCAATCAGCATCACAATAGCCCACCACTTCTGTACTTTTGTTGCAACCCATCCAAACACCAAGACCTTGAGTTCCATTTAGATACATCAATAGCCTCTCCACCATTCTCCAATGGTGTTCTTTTGGAACTTGCATATGCTGGCTCACCTGATTCACAGCAAAACAAATGTCAGGCCGTGTAATTGTCAAGTAGATTAACTTACCTACAAGCTTTCTATAAAGCTTTGGATCATGGAATGGCTTGCTATCTTCAAGCTCCCCCTCACGTGGAACCTTATACCCATCCTCCATGGGCATCTTAGCTACTTTGCCTCCATATGCACCTGCATCTTTCAAAAGATCAAGTGTATATTTTCTTTGAGAGATGAATAACCCTTCCTTAGCTCTACACAACTCAATGCCAAGGAAGTATTTCATCTCTCCTAAGTCTTTAATCTCAAACACAGATTTGAGAAACTCCTTGGTTGCCTTGATACCTGCTTTGTCAGAGCCAGTGATGATAATGTCATCTACATACACAAGGATTACAATGATACCTGAAGGAGTAACAAGTGTGAACAGAGTGTGATCAAGTTCGGACTTCCTGAACCCTCTTCCATTCAATGTTGTGCTCAGTTTGTGATACCATGCTCTTGGAGATTGTTTGAGTCCATAGATTGCCTTCTTTAGCCTCAACACATTTCCCTTCTTTACCAAGTGCTCAAGACCAGGAGGTGGTAACATGTAGACTTCATCTTCTAGTTCTCCTTGTAGAAAAGCATTCTTCACATCCATTTGCCAAAGATCCCATTCAAGATTCACTGCCAAAGATAGCACTATCCGAATGGTATGGAGCTTGGCAACTGGTGCAAATGTATCAATGTAGTCTTCTCCATAGGTTTGAGTAAACCCTCTTGCCACCAATCTTGTCTTGCGCCTATCTATCTTCCCATTTGGAAGATACTTGATTGTGAAGATCCATTTACTAGACACTGCTCTCTTTCCTTTTGGTAGTGCACTCTCATACCATGTATCATTCTTGATCATGGCATCTGCCTCAGCATTAACTGAATCTCTCCACTCTTGTATTAGCATAGCTTCCTCATAGCTCCTTGGAACATAACTCTCATCCAAACTGACTTGAAAGGCACAATGCTCTTCCGGATAATGAGCAAAGGAGCATACAGCTTGAGAAGGATGCTCCACAGCTTGGGCATTGTAGTACACTCTTGTGTTTACCCAACTGGAAGGATCCTTCCTTAGCCGTGTGCTTCTCCTTAGAACTGGTTCATCCTGCACTTGCACCTCTTCTTGTATACTTGCTTCCTCTTGCGCATCATCACTACTAACTCTTTGCTCTTCTTGCTGACTTACTTCAGCTCCACCTTCTTGATCAGTGGCTTCCACACCTTGATCATGTGAGTCAGAGCTCTCTTCTTGACTCCTAGAACTCTCTTCCCCTCCTTGGTTAAGAGAGCTTGCTTCATTTCCCCCCTCATGGTCAAGGTGAGGGATCCGATCATCACTTGCCCTTGGTACACTTCTAGGTGCACTTCCTCCACCTTGCTGCTCTTGAGTCATATTGATCCCAAGTTTCTCCAGCATAGCTCTCAAAGTAGCAGCTCGATCTGATGTGAGGTCTTTTAAATCTTCTTGGTTCTTCTCCTCATAGTACCCTCTTTCCTCAATAAACTTCACCTCCCGAGATACTGTCACTCTCCTAGTGTCTTGATCATAGCACTTGTATCCTTTCTGGCTTGTGGAGTACCCAATAAACATTGCTTTTGTGCTTCTCGGTTGTAGCTTGTTTCTCATCTCTCCTGGTACCATCACATAGCACAAGCACCCAAAGACCTTCAAGTGATCCAGTACTGGCTTATACTTGTTCAGGACTTCAAATGGTGATTGCCCATGCAACACAAGAGTAGGAGTCCTGTTGATCAGATAACAAGCAGTAACTACAGCATCACTCCAAAACCTTTTAGGTACATTTGCTTGAAACATCAAGGATCTGGCGACTTCCATCAGGTGCCTATTCTTCCTTTCAGCAACACCATTTTGCTGAGGAGTGTAAGGACAGCTCGTTTGGTGAAGTATCCCATGTTGTGATAGATGTTGCTTGAATGCGTGACTTGTGTACTCTCCTCCATTATCAGACCTGAAAATCTTAATCTTGGCTTGATAATGGTTAGTTACATAAGCTTGAAAATTTCTAAATGCATCAAGCACCCTATCTTTGGTTGGAATTAAGGTTAACCAGGTGTATTTGGATTTTTCATCAATGAAAGAGACATAATACTTCTGATTTTCCCTAGACAAGCATGGAGCAGTCCACACATCAGAATGAATAAGATCAAAACACTTTTCATAAACAGTAGACGATTTGGGAAAAACAGTTTTACAATGCTTGCCTAAAATACAAGCTTCACAATCATTGTTCTCAAAAGAAACACCTGGCACCATCAGTTTTAAAGCCTTATTATGAGGGTGTCCTAGTCTAGCATGCCACAATGCATTCTTGCTTAGACTAGTAGACACAGAAGAAAAAGAACAACTAAAATTTGCAATAGAAGTAAGATCTTGAAGCATGTATAACTCTCCCTTGGTTACTCCTTTGCCAAGCATCTTGCTACTTTTAATATCCTGAAACTTCACATCATTAGGACTGAAGATAACATTACAATTAAGATCAGTTGCACATCTCTTAACCGAAAGCAAGTTTGAAGTGAAATCAGGCATATAAAGAGCTTTTGACTCCTTATCAAACAGTTTAAGCATTCCTACTCCTCTAATAGGAATCTTATCACCATTAGCAATCATGACATTTCCACAAGCAGGCTCAATGTTTTTAATCAACTTAACATCACTAATCATGTGATGAGATGCACCAGAATCAATAATGAGAGGCCGAGATGCATGACAATGAGACTTAGCAAGATGAGCTAGAATGCTGGAAGGTTTGAATGGTTTGTATGCATGATCCGAGTAGTATGCATGATCAATGCTATCAATACCACACTCTTTGAGATGATTATGCATATCACAAGAGTTATCTATCAACCTATCAGTTCTAGCAATCAAGGAAGCACCATAAGAGTACCCAAAGGTGTTACCATTCTCCTTGAAGAGTTTGATGAGAGAGTCTAGGTCTGCCCTTGTCACATACTCACTGGTGTTGCTTGAACCACCAGTATAGGCCACCAGAGACTTCCCATTGTCTATCTCACGCTTCTCACCATCTTGTGCCTTGCTTGTACTAGCTCCATTTGCTCCACTGGTTCCATCCGAGAGGTGAGCTCTTGCTTCTCTATCCTTCATGAATTTAGCCGGCTTGAGATGTGGGTGAAGGATCCAACACTGGCTTTTCTTGTGTCCTTGCTTCTTGCAATGGTCACAGTTCCCATTGAACTTCCTCTCCTCATACTTTCCATGCGCAGCTTTGTTTGCTTGTGGAGTCTCCTCTTGATCCGAGTGTGATGCATGGTTAGCAAGAGAGAGTTCTCCCTTCTTTCCAAACAAACCGATAGACCCTTGTTCCTTTTGGATCCTAGCACACACTTCCTCAAGATCTGGAAGAGTGTCTTCTCTCAATAGGTGCTGGATGAGACCACCATAGGCTGGATTCAAAGTCAGCAACAACCCAAAGACCTTATCCTGCTCGCGCCTCTTGTTTAACTCATCCGCATCAACCGTGCTTGGCCTAAGCATCTCCAACTCTGACCAGAGTGATCTGAACCTCCCAAGGTGTTTGGTGAACTCCATGTCTTCTTGAACAAGTACATTGATAGCTTGCTTCACCTCAAACACCCGGCTTAAGTTGGAAGTGTTTCCATACACTTTCTTCAAAGTATCCCACAGCTCTTTGGCTGTTTCACAATAGCTGTATGCATCCAACAGACTCGGCTCCAAGGATGAATGGAGAGCTGATAGTACCATACAATCCTCTTGCTCCCATTTCTCAAGCGCATTGCCTGAACTCCCATCTCCTTCTTCTCCTTGAGTGATTAGCTTTGGAGCTTCACCCGGAGTAATATGCCTCCACAGCCCTTTGCTTCCCACAGCAGTCCTAACCATCCTAGACCAAACTAGGTAGTTGGTTCCCTTAAAAGTAACCGAGACCTTCATGTTCATGCTACCTTCCATCTCTAGCAACTTAACTCAGCAACTTGTAACAAAGACTTGATCTTTTACCTTGAACACAAACCGCTTGTAAAGACTTGAGCTTTGAGTGTGAATCTTCAAGAAAACCCTAGAGATCTTCCCTTGCAGCTCACGGCAACACACCACAAAGACTTAACACCACTTCTGAACTTGGTAAACTTCAACCGACACCTTCTTGAAGCTGGATCTCCAAGATAAACACCAACGGACACCAACACTTGTTCTTCAAAGATCTAGCTTCCGGATTCTTCAAGAACACTCAAGAACACAAGTTGCTTTTTGCGCAACCTGGCTCTGATACCATAAGATTTCTAGAGATCTAGTGTAGTAATAGAGATTAGAGAAGAGATTAGAGAGATTAAGAAGAGATTTGAGTAAAGGAAAGACTAATCCGAGGCAAAGAGACTAAGAACCATTCTTAAAATGTCTAAGAGACTTTCATTGCTTGCTTAATCATTAATCAGAGAGTGTTTACAATATATATAGAGAGAACTAATGAGGGTTTGCGACAAGGTAAAGTGGTCTGATCACTATTCAAAGCATGTAGAGTCAAGGAGAGGAGGAGCGCCTGGTTTGAATACTTGGACCACATTGCACACACGCTTGATGCCAAAGGTATCTTGACCAGATACCTTTGCCTTTACAGCCTGTCATAGCGCGCCTTCTAATACGATCCTAGGATGATTTCTCTGGATGATATGGATAGATCCTTGCAAGATCGAATCAAAGACTCAAGATCTTCAAGGCAGTGAAATGGTGATGAATCAAAGAGTTGCGGAATAGCTCCTTGACACGGTTTAGTTGACTAGATTGGATATAACACACCTCCTTAGACAACTAGAGATTGCTGGATATTACTCACCAACAGAACTCAAGAACTCGCAAAGACAAGTCAGAGAGAACAAGGGTTTTAAGATAAAAGATTGGATGATCTTATTAGACTACGAGACACACACATATATAGTGAGATCCTTGTACATGCACAAGGTCTCGGAAACAACAAGAGTCATTAAGGAACAGGCTCCTCTTTGACTTGTGTAACGAAATAAGAAAACATAGTCTAAAAATAACATAAGGTACTTATGTGGTTCGAGAGTATCATGCTAGGTGATTTGATTAGCAAGACAAGGCCTCGTTAAAAACCTATCTTAGCAAAACCCAGTGGGACAAAAACTAAGACAGGAAAAGAGCACACTTCTCTTGCTAGCCTAGATGATACTCAGCTTGATGGTGAGATAGCTTGGATGGTGATAAGGGTGTCTTGAAGTATCAAGCTTCCTCCAAGACATTCATCTTGATTCAGAGACTTCCTAAGTAAACCTCCAATAGCTTCTTTGAGCTTCTTAACTCTAGCACGAGTCATTGGTCCTTCTGAAACTTCTAAGGCATCCTCTTGAGCTGGTTGATCTTTAGTCTCATCTTCTTCATCATCTATCTGGTCCATGATCACATCATCCCCTCCCTCTTGAAAAGGATTTGTCCTCAAATCTGGTTCATCTGCAATAAAAGGGATCAAGTCAGTAACATTGAAACTATTACTCACGTTGTACTTACCTTGGAGATCCAGCTTGTAAGCATTGTTGCTGATCTTCCTTATGACCTCAAAAGGTCCATCTATTCGCGGCATGAGCTTAGACTTCCTCTTATCAGGGAACCTTTCTTTCCTTAGGTGAACCCAAACTTGGTCACCTTCTTTAAAGACCATCACACGTTTGCCTTTGTTTGCATGCTTGACATACTGCTTAGTCTTTTCTTCAATATTACGCCTTGCTTGCTCATGGAGTTGTTGCACCATCTCTGCCTTCTTCTTTCCATCAAGACTAACTCTTTCACACTCAGGTAAAGGTATTAGATCTAAAGGAGAGGTGGGATTGAACCCATAAACAATCTCGAATGGTGAAAACTTAGAAGCAGAATGCACAGCATGATTATATGCAAACTCACAATGAGGTAAATAGTCTTCCCATGATTTCAAATTCCTTTTAATGAATGCACGCAAGAGTGTTCCTAGAGTTCTATTTACTACTTCAGTTTGTCCATCAGTTTGCGGATGATAAGTAGTAGAGAACAATAACTTAGTGCCTAACTTAGACCAAAGTGTCTTCCAAAAGTAACTAAGAAACTTAGTGTCTCTATCAGATACTATAGTTCTAGGCATGCCATGTAAACGCACAATCTCTTTAAAGAACAAATTAGAAACATGCAATGCATCATCAGTTTTGTGACAAGCAATGAAGTGAGCCATTTTGGAGAACCTATCAACAACTACAAAGATTGAATCCTTTCCGGTTCTAGTCCTAGGCAATCCAACAATAAAATCCATAGAGATGTCATTCCAAGGATGATAAGGAATGGGTAAAGGAGTATACAAACCGTGAGCTTGAATTTTGGACTTAGCTCGCTTACAAGTTGCGCATCTCTCACAGATTCTCTCCACATCTCTCTTCATGCGAGGCCAAAAGAAATGATCCCATCTGGCATGTCTCTTGCTGAGCTTGTTTTGCCCCTTTAAGTACTTAAGAGACTCATGATCCGTGTGTATCACAAACTCCTTAGGCCAGAGGTAGTGTTGCCAAGTTTGCAAAGCTCTCACAAGCGCATAGAGTTCCTTGTCATATGTTGCATAGTTGAGTGTAGCTCCTCCAAGCTTCTCACTGAAGTAAGCTATTGGTCTCTTATCCTGCATTAAGACAGCACCAATACCTATACCGGAAGCATCACATTCAATCTCAAACGTTTTATTAAAGTCAGGAAGAGTAAGGAGAGGAGAATGAGTGAGCTTCTCTTTAAGGCATTGAAAGGCGGTTTCTTGTGCTTCTCCCCATTTGAATCCAACATCTTTTTTGATAACTTCAGTTAAGGGAGCTGCTATAGTGCTAAAATCTTTGACAAATCGCCTGTAGAAACCAGCAAGCCCATGGAAACTTCTTACTTCACTCACGGTGGTTGGACTTGGCCATTCTTGGATCGCTTTGATCTTTTCTTGATCCACTTTAACACCATCTGCACTCACAACAAAGCCTAAAAAGACCAAGTTATCTGTTCCAAATGTACACTTCTTAAGATTGGCGTAAAGAGATTCTTTTCTAAGCACATCAAAGACAGCCCTAAGATGTTCTATATGATCATGATAGCTTTTGCTGTAAACTAAGATGTCATCAAAGTAAACAACAACAAAGATGCCTATGAATGATCTTAGAACATGATTCATTAAGCGCATGAAAGTACTAGGTGCATTCGTCAAACCAAATGGCATCACTAACCATTCATACAATCCATGTTTAGTTTTAAATGCAGTTTTCCACTCATCACCTTCCTTCATCCTAATCTGGTGATAACCACTCTTAAGATCTATCTTAGAAAAGAAGCAAGACCCATGCAATTCATCTAGCATGTCATCTAATCTAGGAATAGGATGGCGATACTTTACAGTGATATTGTTGATGGCTCTGCAGTCAACACACATTCTCCAGTTACCATCTTTTTTTGGCACAAGAAGCACTGGAACGGCACAAGGACTCATGCTTTCTCTGATATGTCCCTTTTCCATAAGCTCCTCCACTTGCTTTTGTAGCTCTTTAGTTTCAACAGGGTTGGTCCTGTAAGATGGCCGGTTTGGAAGTGTAGCTCCAGGAACAAAATCTATTTGATGCTCAATCCCACGAATTGGAGGTAACCCAATTGGATTGTCTTCTGGAAAGATATCTTTGTATTCCTGCAAAAGAGAAGATAGTTCACTCGGATAATCCGGTGTTTTATTAGCAACAGTTAGAAGGTTTTCTTTAAACCTTAGTAAAACAAAAGAATTTTGAGAGTAGACAATTCTTTTGATCTCCCCTGTTTTGGCATAGAGATTGTGTTGCTTGCTTTGATCAGGCTTGAGATCGATCTTCTTCTTTTTCTGAAGTTGAAGTTGATCTTCATGAACCTCTTTGGGAGTTAGAGGCACCAGCACGGTTTTCTTGCCATTGTGCTCAAAGGTGTGCTTGTTAGTATAACCATCATGCATCACACGCCTGTCTGATTGCCAAGGTCGTCCAAGAAGAATGTGGCTTGCCTCCATAGGTAGTATATCACATAGAACCTCATCTTCGTATTTACCAATGGCTATGGGAATCAGAACCTGAGTTGAGACTCTCATTTCTCCTTCTTCATTAAGCCACTGCAACCGGTATGGCTTTGGATGTTTCTGAACTTTCAAACCCAACTTTGCCACCATTGTCTCACTGTCCACGTTGACACAACTTCCTCCATCAATGATGAGACTACAGACCTTTCCTTGAACCAGACATCTAGTGTAGAACAAATTCTCACGCTGCTCAGTCTCTTCTGCCTTGGTTTGGAGTTTCAGAAGTCTTCTTGTTACTAGTAACCTTCCTCTGACCGGTTCTTCTTCAGACTCTGCCTCAGATTGCTCACGTTCAGTGTGGATCTTCTCATCCTGAGACAAATACTCTCCAGTGTCTAGAAGGATCATGGTTTTCTTGTTAGTACATTCGTTGGCATAGTGTCCACGCCCTTGACACTTAAAGCACTTGACATCCCGAGACTTTGAACCCGTAGCTATTGCTTTTCCTTTTTCTTTGTCAAAGATGCTGCCAGGTTTAGTGTCATCCTTCTGATAAGGTTTGCTCTCCTTCTGGTAACTAGGCTTCTCTTCCCTTGAATGCTGAAACTTGCTAGCACCATAGCTAGAACGAGAGTAGCTCTTTCTTTTGAGTTGTTGTTCCACCAAGATAGCTTTGTGTAGCATCTCCTCTAGCTCAACGTAATGCTGCATCTCCACTCTATCTTGTATCTCACGGTTGAGTCCTCCAAGAAACCTTGACATGTTAGCTTCTCTATCTTCTGAGACACTTGCTCTCTGCATCAACAATTCCATCTCTTGATAGTATTCCTCCACGGTTTTGGAGCCTTGAATCAGTTTTCGTAGCCTCTGGTGCAGATCACGATGGTAGTGGATAGGTACAAACCTCTTGCGCATCAAAGACTTCATCTCTTGCCAAGAGTCAACAGGATACTCTTGATTGACACGTCTAGCAGTTACCAGTTGATCCCACCAACTCAAAGCATAGTCATAAAACTCAGTAGTGGCAATCTGGATCCTTTGAGCATTTGTGTAGTGTTGACAATTGAAGACAATCTCAATCTTCTTTTCCCACTCCAAGTAAGCATCAGGATCAACTTTGCCATGGAAAGGAGGGATCTTGATCTTAAGACCAGTATACTCATCTCTATGATACCTTCTTCCCACGTGATCTCTCCTAGGTCTCCTACGACTGTCTCTAGAAGAGGATCTTCTACGCTCATAGTAGTTATCAGTTTCTTGTGAACCATCATGCTCTCGTTGGCGTTGTGGAGATTGCACTTCTCTTTCAGCTTCACGGCTGTGTCCTTGACCAGTAGCTTGTCTAATCTCCCTTCTAATTTCTTCCATGTTGTCTTTCATCATAGTTGACATGTTCTCCAACATGGTTTTGTTCAACTGAGCAGTCATGGCTTCCATCAGCATTTTGTTTCTTCTCATCAAGTCTGCTTCTTCATCAGTCTCGTTCCCCATGGTACCTGATTCAATCAAACACTTAAACAAATAAGTAGTTCAACAGAAACGAGATCAAACAATAAAAAAAAATGAAAACTTGCAGAACAAACAACAGATCTATGATCACGATTTCTTCAAACACAAGCAATTGATCGATTCAAATTCAAATATGATAAAAATTCTTAGATCTAACAGGATTCGATTCAGATCAATGAAAACAAGTGATAGAATGATCAGATCAAGTGATAAACTTAAACAAAAAACACAGATCTATCGATGATTTGAAAAGAAGCTGAAGAGTTCAAATCAAAAATCAAAGAGAGATCGAGAACTTCCCTATCCAGAGTGCTCTGATACCACTTAATACGATCCTAGGATGATTTCTCTGGATGATATGGATAGATCCTTGCAAGATCGAATCAAAGACTCAAGATCTTCAAGGCAGTGAAATGGTGATGAATCAAAGAGTTGCGGAATAGCTCCTTGACACGGTTTAGTTGACTAGATTGGATATAACACACCTCCTTAGACAACTAGAGATTGCTGGATATTACTCACCAACAGAACTCAAGAACTCGCAAAGACAAGTCAGAGAGAACAAGGGTTTTAAGATAAAAGATTGGATGATCTTATTAGACTACGAGACACACACATATATAGTGAGATCCTTGTACATGCACAAGGTCTCGGAAACAACAAGAGTCATTAAGGAACAGGCTCCTCTTTGACTTGTGTAACGAAATAAGAAAACATAGTCTAAAAATAACATAAGGTACTTATGTGGTTCGAGAGTATCATGCTAGGTGATTTGATTAGCAAGACAAGGCCTCGTTAAAAACCTATCTTAGCAAAACCCAGTGGGAAAAAAACTAAGACAGGAAAAGAGCACACTTCTCTTGCTAGCCTAGATGATACTCAGCTTGATGGTGAGATAGCTTGGATGGTGATAAGGGTGTCTTGAAGTATCAAGCTTCCTCCAAGACATTCATCTTGATTCAGAGACTTCCTAAGTAAACCTCCAATAGCTTCTTTGAGCTTCTTAACTCTAGCACGAGTCATTGGTCCTTCTGAAACTTCTAAGGCATCCTCTTGAGCTGGTTGATCTTTAGTCTCATCTTCTTCATCATCTATCTGGTCCATGATCACATCACCTTCTTTATCTCCAAACGGTCACAAGGTTTGTGATCCAAACCTTAGCTGCGCATCCTAACCTTCCACACCACTTGGTGTCTTTGCTTCACTTCACTTCTTCTTACTTAGTTACCATTGTCACTGTGGTAACTTTTGTAATAGTGAATAGTGTGCATTCACTATTCACTATCTACTATTTCCTAAATAGTGTAGAAACCTCATCTCTTACTTAGCCTCATCTTCTCTTACTTAAGCCTCTCATCTCAACACCACTTTCTATCCAGATGATTCCAGATTAGCATGTTCGAACATATGGCAATATCTTCATGATTCTTATCAAACCAGGATGAACCACGATTTAAGAAGCTTTATTTGGAACCACTAATCAGTGGAGAATAATCAGGAAGTTGAATAAATCTCATAAGTGTTGTGAACAAGAAGATATCCCACCTTCTATCCTGATGATTCCAGATTAGCCTGTTCGGACATATGGCAATATCTGTTGACATGAAGGCATAAAGAGATAAACAAGATCAGATATATCAAAGATGTGCTTGGATGGCGATGCCTTGTTCTACAAGTATGTGCATTGCCTCTCTCGGATTCAAATGATCCTAACCGCCACAAGGAAGTAAAGAATAACTTGCCTAAGAAGGTTTAGGAGAAGAAGAATGCCGTTGGAAGGTCAGGACAAAGGAGAGATGTCGGCAGGAGTTGTTTAATATAAAGATCACATGTTTCACTCTTCCTTGGAGCCGTTCCTGTGCTGTCACTATCCAAGACCAGTCTGAGCATCTTTGTTTATTATTCTTCTTGTATCTCGATATGGCTATTTATGTATGTTGTATGTGAACCAAATGAATTAAGGAAACAGTTTCCTCTTTCTTTGTTTCTCTCTCGCAAACCTCTTCTCTCTTTCTCTTGAATTCTCACAATGGTTCTCATAATCTCTTCTTAATCTTTACATTCTCTCATGGTATCAGAGCACTAAAATCTCTTGGAACCAATTCTCTTATTCTCTTTTCTTACTTTTCCGCAAAACTCTGAATCTTTCTTTTCTATTTTTGGCAAAGTTCTTGGTGTTCTTCACTTGTTCTTGATTTCCAGCTTAAAAATTTGCCAAAAATGGAAACTCACTCAAAGATGGTGTCGATACCAGTGACCCTAAAAGGTCCTAATTACTTGTTATGGTCAAGGCTTGCCAAGACAGCACTAGGAGGCAGAGGTCTTTGGGAGTGCGTGGAGGGCAAGGCCACAACCAAGACTGTCCTAGGAGAGGATGGCAAAGAAGAGGCTAGTGCGGCTGAAGGTGATAGGAAGAAAGGTCAGGAGGACCTCATGGTGCTTTCAATCATCCAAAACAGCCTAGATGCGCCTATCTTGGAGGCTTATTCCTACTGTGAAACCTCCAAAGAACTTTGGGAAACACTTAAGAAAGTGTATGGGAACATCTCCAACATCAGTAGGGTGTTTGAAGTCAAGAGGGCTATCAACACTCTCACCCAAGAGGACACTGACTTCTCTACACACTTTGGGAAGTTTAGGTCACTATGGGCAGAGATGGAGATGCTGAGGCCATCCAGTGTTGACCCTGAAGTGATTAATGAGAGAAAAGAACAAGATAAGGTGTTTGCCTTGCTCTTTACTCTCAACCCAGTGTATGGTGATCTGATTAAGCACATCTTGAGGAGTGACAAACTTCCATCTCTAGAGGAGTTGTGTGCTCAGATACAAAAGGAGCAAGGATCAGTGGGGCTCTTTGGAGGAAAGGGAGAGCTCATCCTTGCAAACAAAGCTGATGGTGTAGAGGCTCTGTGAAGGCGCAGCAAACAAAGGGCACTACAAACTCGGAGACAAGAAGGTGGGGAGTGTGACCACTGCAAGAAGAAAGGTCATGGGAGAGACAAGTGCTGGATTCTCCACCCACACCTCAAGCCTCAGAAGTTCCGAACTGATGCAAAAGCCAACTTCTCTGGTGATGTGGGAGAGACCTCTCCCTATGCGCGCCAAGGCTACTAGTGATGGAGCACACAATGAGAATGTCAAGAAGTCTGACATTGAAGCTCTCATCAAAGCCTTAAGGGAGTCTGGTAAAACACTTGGTTATTCTCTAAATGCATCATATAGATTGACTAGTGCCCCTCATGCTCTTACAACAAATATGAATGCATCTAGTAGTATCAACCTTTGATAATAGACTCTGGCGCCTCTCATCATATGATTAGTAATGCTGAGTTAATTGAGAACATTAAACCTGTTTTAGGACATGTTAAAATTGCTAATGGTGATAGAATTCCCATTCAGGTGAAGGAACCATTAAATTGTTTGATAGAGATACCAAAGCATTTTATATTGCCATCTTTTGCATCAAATTTACTTTCTGTCAAAAGAGTTGCTACTGATTTACATTGCAATGTAATATTCAGTCCTAATGAGGTTATGTTTCAGGATATTGAGACTCTTAAGTTGATTGGCAAAGGTGTTACAAAGGAGGACTTGTACCTACTTGAAGACATCAAGACCAGTTCAAATTTATCTGCTTTTAGTTCAATTCCTGTCTTAGCTAATGATGTATTGTGGCATGCTAGATTAGGTCATCCCCATTCTCGTGCCGTTGAACATCTTAATTACCTAATGTATTGTTTAAAAATGATGGCTGTGAAGCTTGTATCCTTGGTAAACATTGCAAAACTGTCTTCCCAAAGTCATCTACCATCTATGAAAATTGCTTTGATCTCATACACTTCTGATGTCTGGACTGCACCATGCATATCTAGAGAGAATCATAAGTACTTGTCACGTTTATTGATCAAAAATCCAAGTATACTTGGCTGACTATGATCAAACTAAAGATAGGGTGCTTGATGTTTTTATTAATTTCCAGAACTACATAACTAATCATTTCAATGTTAAGATCAAAGTATTCAGGTCAGATAATGGGGGAGAATGTACAAGCAAGCATTCAAAGTCATCTAGCCAAACATGGAATCATACACCAACTAGCTGCCCATACACCCCCACAGCAAAATGGAGTTGCTGAGAGGAAGAACAGGCACCTAATGGGTGGCAAGATCCATGATTTATACCAACATGCCTAAACGATTCTGGAGTGATGCAGTGATGACTGCATGCTATCTCATCAATCGAACCCCTACAAGATGCTTGAAGATTCCACACCATATGAGGTATTGAACAAAGAGAAAACCATCATTGATTACTTACGTAGTGTGTTTGGATGTTTGTGTTTTGTATTAAGGCCAGGGAGCACAGAAACAAGCTAGAGGCAAGAAGTATCAAGGCAGTGTTCATTGGCTATTCCAATACCCAAAAAGGATACAAGTGCTATGTACCAGAGACTAGGAGAGTCATGGTGTCTAGGATGTGAAGTTTGTTGAATCAAGAGGCTACTTTGAGGAGAAAGATTGGGAGAATCTCAAAGACTT
>NW_026617795.1:0-15262 GCF_000801105.2 Raphanus sativus
CTGGCTAGCCCATGAAAGCTTCTGACTTGACTGATGCTTGTGGGTACTGGCCCAGTCTTGGATTGCTTTTAACCTTTCTCTTCATCAACGTAATCCCTGTGAACTCACAACAAAACCTAGGAAGACAAGTTTATCAGTGCGAATGTGCACTTCTTGAGGTTTGCATAGTGTTCCTTCTTTACGAAGTGTTTCTAATACTTGCTCAAGATGTGACACACATGATCAAGTAAGCTGGTACTATAGATTAAAATTCATCAAAAATATACCACAACAAACTTACTGATGTTGTCTAAGGATATGATTCATGAGGCGCATGAAGGTGCTAGGAGCATAGTGAGTCCAAATGGCATCACTAGCCACTCATAGAGACCTTGCTTTGTTTAAAAAGCTGTCTTCCACTCATCACCTTCTTTCATTCTTACCTGATGGTACCCACTCTTAAGATCAATCTTGGAGAAGATGGTGGCACCACTTAACTCGTCTAGCATGTCATCCAGCTTCGAATGGGGTGTCCTATACTTGATAGTGATGTTGTTGATGGCACGGCAGTCTACACACATTCTCCAAGTTCCATCCTTCTTGGTACTAGCAAGACAGGCACCGCACATGGGCTCAGGCTCTCCCTCACGTATCCCTTGTCCAATAGGTCCTGGACTTGCCTTTCCAACTCCTTGGCCTCCTCGGGGTTGACTCTATATGCTGGTTTGTTTGGTAAAGCAGCTCCTGGTATGAAATCTATCTGATGCTCAATGCCCCTTAGTGGTGGTAAGCCGTGTGGAATCTCTTCTGGAAACAAGTCCTTGAACTTGTTAAGAAGCTTGGTGATCTCTGGTGGATACTCCACTTCACCTGAACCTGCACTCAAAAGCTCCTTAAAGATCATTAGTAGCATTGCGTGTTTGGTAGCAGTTGCCTTTCTTATATGGCTAGGCTGGATTAGGAAATTTGACTTAACAGATTTTTCCTTCTCCTTAAACCATTTGCAAATGCAATTCATGAACTGAGCAGGAGTGAGAGGAGCTAGACTAATCTTACGCTTGTTATGCATGAATGTATACATGTTTGATCTACCATCATGCCTAGTCTCTCTATCCCATTGCCAAGGTCGACTAACAAAACATGCCCAGCTTGCATTAGGCACTACATCACAAACTACCTCATCTTGATACTTACCAATGCTAAAAGGAATAGTAACTTGCTCTTTGATCTGCAGCTCAACCTTATCATCTAACCATCTTAGCCTATATGGATGCGGATGCTGGACTTGACTAAGCCAAGCTTATCAACCATGTAAGCACTCGCGGCATTAGTACAAGACCCACCATCAATGATGAGGTTACATACCTTGCCTTTAATAGTGCATCTGCTATGGAAGATGTTTTCTCTTTGGATAGTCTCAGCTGGTTCTACTAGAACACTAAGCACACGCCTTATCATTAAGTTCTCTCCCACATCTGGGTATTGCAACTCTCCATAGTCCGCTTGTAGCTCAGGTGCATCCTCATCATGTGATTCATACCCATCATCAGTGAGCATCATCACCCTCTGGTTTGGACATTCTCTAGCCATATGTCCTCGGCCCTTACACTTGAAACAAGTGATGTTCTGGCACGTTGAGGAGGAGTAGTCTTAGTTGTATCCGTCCTGGGGTCCTTGTTGGTATCCGCAGATTGAGACTTGGAACGAGTGTCTCCCTCAACCCCTTTTCCCTTGTCTACTGGTTTGTTGTAGTTGCTGTTGCTGTTGGAGTTCCAGTTTGATTGAGACCTGCCTCTGGTGCTCTTCTTCTTGATATGTTGCTCAGCTTGTACTGCTAAGTGGAATAGGTCTTTGAGATCCCCATAAGCTTGTCTTTCCACCTTGCTGCTCACTCTATCTTGCAACCCATCTATGAATTGAGCCATGATGGTTTCTTCATCTTCATTAGATCAAGGCGGTTTCTTAGCTTCTCAAACTCCTCATAGTAATCCTCAACTGACTTGCTCCCTTGCTTAAGTGTTCTGAACTTCTTGTGCAAGTCTCTATGATAGTGTTGTGGCACAAACCTCAGCCTCATAGCATCTTTCATGTCTAACCAAGAGTCTAGTCGCCTCAAGTGCCCTCTCCTACGGTCAGTGCACAATCTATCCCACCAGGATAAGGCATTATCCGTGAGCTGAGCTACTGCCAAAGCAACTCTCTTGGGGCCAGGATGGTTGTAGTAAGCAAAGATGTGGTCCATCCTCTTTTCCCAATCAAGGTAAGCTTCAGGATCAACTTTCCAGCATACTGTGGTGGTGTCATCTTTAATAGATCCGGTCCTCTCTGTTGAGGTGCATAGTCATCTTCCTCATAGGCCTGGTTGCGGATGGGTCTCCGTGGGGCTCGTTGTGGAGGTAAGTACTCCTCTTCCTCTTCTGCCTCTTCTCCATAGTCATCTTGCTGAACTCTTGCCCTCGGATGAGGACCATGTTGTTGTCCAGTATCTTCTTCATTCTGTTGGTTCCGAGTACTAGTCTCTGGTTCATCATTGAAGTGTACTCCAGTCGCCTGTTGTTTGGAGCTGGTACTGCTGGTTTCGGTTTGGAAACCTCTCAGCAGTTTGAGTAGCTTGAGCCGCGGGTCTCTGCTCTACTCTGGACAGCCTATCTCCAAGGTCTTGGCGCATCCCCTTTATCTCTTCCCTCATGGCGTTGAAGGCTTGCATCATAGTAGCTAGCTCGGATGCTTCTCCCATTGTACCTGTAAGTTAAAGATTAAACCTTAGTTCTGTAGATGAGAAGAATTAAGTAAAGATGGGATTTGATGCAAAAAGAGGAAAAACAAATCAAAGAAAGAAAACAAAAAGGAAAGATCGAATGCACTAATATGACAAAATCTACAAAAAGGAAAATTGAAATATGCAACTTGAAGAACACGGATGCAATCTTTTCTTTTTTTTTTTGAAGTTGGCGAGATGATCTAACTAGCAAAGGACTCGACCTAATGATGACAAGATGGAAACAAGATATGAATATGCAAAGCAAACTATATGAGATGACAAACGATTTTTCTTTTTTTTTTTTGAATGGATGAAAGTACAAACGAATGATCTAAAGAAACTAGTAGAGAGGATAGTTACAACCTGATGCTGAAGGAACTTCAGCTCTGATACCAGAAATGATACAAGCCTAGGCTGACAAAGGTTGTATGATCCAAGTAAAAGAGGTGGAGCCGATCTAGATCAAGAGGTGGTTCTTTTGTTTGATCTAATCAACCAAGAGAAACCGTGAGAGATGGAACAGGGGAATGAAGTGCACCACACGAGAGATGGAGAGCTCGTGATACAACACAAGGAGCCTACAAGCCGTGGAGGTGCTGGTCTCACAAGGCAATGGAGGCGGCGAGTTCTTGAGAGAGAACTAGGTTTCTTTGAAAGAAAGTTTATAAAATATCAAGTGTAACCTTCTCAATGAGTTTTGCAAACAATATAAAGACTAAAGGAACATGCTCCTTGTCGACACAAAATGAAATAACTTAAAATAGAATATGGTTCAAATAAGGAAACAAAGAAGAAGTGGTTTCTTCTTAGTCTTGGACCGAGATGCTTCAAGGTGATTGTAAGCTAGTTGGGCCTCGTTAAAAACCTCCTCCTGGAAACCTCGTGGGACAAAACCAAGAGTAAGGAAAAGAGCACACACAAGGAGCTTGCCTCGTAGCTAACCATGTCCAAGAACCTTCTTAAGCATTGGGTTCTTCTATGGTAATGATCATCAAATGGTTGTGACTCTGATCAGGTATGAATGCCAAAGATCTTCTCTTGATGCTTGAGAACTCCCATTTGGTTCTCTAATTCACAGCATCTCTCTTGATCACATCTTTGATATCTTCCTCAGCTTGTTTAACCTGTCCAAGATCAGAAGCAAGTATCATGCTCTCTCATTAAATTTATGTTGAAGTATCTTAGCTCTTTGTCTAGTGATAGCTCCCTTAAACACGGTTGGTATGGGCACTTCTTGCTCAGTCTCTGGTTTGGTAATGTTGCTGATCATGTCTTGAATGTCTGGTTCAGTAAGGTCAGGTTCAATGTCCTCATCAATCTAGGTGGGTGATAAACGCCACATGTTCTTCTGGAAAGTATGCCAAGGAGCAGACTGCTTGAGTAGGATGAGCCACTGCATTGGAGTTGAAGTACACTCTAGTGCTGGTCCAGTTTGATGGATCCTTCCTCACCCTAGTACTTCTTCTCAATGGTTGAATTGCTCTTCTACCACTTTTTCTTCCTGACCTTGATCACCATCAGATTCTGCTCCATCTTGATCATGTGTTGATGCTGATCATTTGCTGGTGTTGATTCATGCTCACTGCCACCCTCAGGATCAAGATGGACTGGCTCCACAACTGGTACTGGTTCTGATTTTGTCATCATGTTCAGCAGCTGGTGTAGATGCTGATGGTGCTGGTACTGGCGCCTCACTACTTTGAGGTAGACTGATTCCCAAACTCTCCATAATGGTTCTCAGGTGTTTGCCCTATCAGATGGTCCTTGTGAGAGATCCCTAAGGTTTTCCCAGCTCTTCTCATCATAGTACCCCTTTGATTCCACAAACTTGACATCCCTTGAGACCATAACTTTCTTGAATCTGGAATATAGCACTTGTACCCTTTCTGTGTGTGAGTATAGCCATGAACATCCCCTTGACACTCTTGGCTTCCAGCTTATTTCTCTGTTCTCCTGGTGTCAAGACATAGCACACACAACCAAACACACGCAAGTGATCTAATGGAGGTGTGATCTTGTTTTATACCTGAAAGGGAAGACATCTTTGAGAACTTTGGTGGGATCCTGTTGATCAGATAGCAAGCTGTGATCACAGCATCTCCCCAAAACCTCTTTGGAACATTTGTATGAAACATCATGCTCCTTGCAACCTCCATAAGATGTCTATTCTTCCTCTCAGCAACTCCATTTTGTTGTGGTGTGTATGGGCAGCTTGTTTGATGAATGATGCCATGCTTTGCTAGGTGTTGTTTAAAGGCATTGCTAGTATACTCCCCACCATTATCAGACCTAAATATTTTGATCTTGGAATTGAAATGGTTAGTTACATAGTTTTGGAAGTTAATAAAAGCTTCTAAAACTCTATCTTTGCTTTTAATCAGTGTGAGCCAAGTGTATTTTGATTTCTCATCTATGAATGTCACAAAATATTTATGGTTTTCTCTAGATGCACAAGGTGCAGTCCACACATCAGAATGCACTAGATCAAAACATTTTCATAAACAGTCATAGATTGAGGAAAAACAGATTTGCAATGTTTGCCAAGAATACAAGCCTCACAAGATTCATTCTGAAAAGATAAATTAGGTAACAATAAGCTTAAAGCTCTAGCATGGGATGGCCTAATCTAGCATGCCATAACACATTACTAGCTAAAACAGAATTCAAAGCAGTAGATAAATCTGATAAGTTGGTATCTTCAAGCAAGTAAAGCTCTCCCTTGCTCACACCTTTTCCCAGCATCTTACTGGTCTTAATATCCTGAAAACAAACATCATTAGGACTGAAAATAACATTGCAATCCAGGTTATTAGTAACTCTTTTAACAGATAACAAGTTTGATGTGAAGGTAGGCATATAAAAAGCTTGAGAATCTTTGTTAAACAAGTTCAGATTTCCTACTCCCTCAATTGGAATTCTATCACCATTTGCAATCACAACACTACCTAGAGCAGGTTTAATATCACTAATCAGTCTAGCATCCCTAATCATATGGTGAGAAGCTCCTGAATCAATGATTAAAGGCCTAGCAGTGTGAGAAGCATTGTGTATAGAATTTAAAGCATTAATACTTTGGTTACCAGAATTTGCATTGAGGCTTTGATCAAGGCCTCAATGTCTGACTTCCTGATGAATGCATCATCATGAGATGGCTGAGACATGGCGTGAGAGGTGGAGCCACCAGTATGTGCTGTAGAGACAAGGCTCTCCCATCATCTCCTATGCGCATGGAGTTTGATGCTGGATGCTCTTGGGCTCTTGCTTCATGTGCTCTGACCTGGCTGTACTTGTTAGCTGATACAGGCCTGAGATGAGGGATGGAGAATCCAGCAGTTGGTCTTGGAGTGTCCACTCTTCTTGCAATGCTCACAAGATCACTGCCTTATCTCCTCCTCCTCTTGGTTTGTAGTAAGCCTTGTTAGCTGATGTACTCTCCATCTTCTCAGCTTGTGTGCCATAGGATAACTCTCCTTTTCCACCACCAAGAGTCCATCTGAGCCTATCTCTTTTTGTAGTTGAGCACACACTTCATCATAGCTTGGAAGCTCCTTGTCTCTTAGTATGTGCCTAACCACATCAGTGAAGCTTGGACTGAGTGTGAGAAGTAGTCCAAAGACTTTGTCTTGCTCACGCCTAGCTTCAAGTGCCTCAGGGTCATTGGTACTTGGCCTTAGCATCTCTAGCTCAGACCATAGCTGGCTGTACTTCCAAGATGTTTGGTGAAGTCTCCTTCTTCTTGCTGCAAATTGTTGATGGCTCTCTTCACTTCATAGATTCTGGTGAGGTTTGAAGTGTTGCCATAAACCTTTTGCAAAGTATCCCACAACTGTTTTGGAGTTGTGCAGTAACAGTAGTGTCCATAAGTGGACCATCAAGAGAGCTATGCAAGATAGACAGCACCATGAGATCTTCCTGAGCCCATTTGCCTCATCTACCACTACAATCTCCTTGCCATCTTCTCCTTGGGTGATTTGCTTTGGTGCTGAGCTTGAAGTCACATGCTGCCAAAGTCCTCTTCCTCAAGGGCTGTCATGGTCATCCTAGACCATGTAATGTAGTTTCCTGGCCCCTTGAGTGTGACTGGAATCTTCACATGGTGGTAGCTCTCCATCCTCTATGATAGGCGCCAAACTAAATTTGAAATTTTCAAGTCTGGTTTTGAGAAATCAACTCTGTAACTGAGAGAGCTCAAGTTTGAAACAAGATAAACTCTCAAAGAAATAGAAATGGGGACAGAGAAGAGTGAGCACAACCAAAAAGAATCAAAAACAACTCAAGAACACTCAAGAACACAGATTTATTATCCACTGGATAAAAGAAATCTGAAGAGAGAAATGGAAAAATAAATTGCTGAATAGAAAGAGACAGAGGTAAAATAGAGTGATTTGCGGAAGTGAAATAGGTTCTCAAGAGCTTATAGCTCTGATACCATGTTAGAAATCAAAGAACAGAGTGAAGAACACAAGAACAAGTGAGAGAGAGAGAGAGAGAGTAAGAGTGACGATTTTGAGAGAGAGAGAGAAAGAAGAAGAACTATTTCCTTGAATTCATTGTGTGAATGTTACAATATTTAAAGGCAAGTTGCCTACTTAAGAAAATAATAAACTAAGCTAAGCTAAGTACAAAGGAAATAATAAACAAAGAAGCTGCAAGGAGAGTGAGAGTGACATCTCATAAACGGCTCTCTCTCTGATTTGGATCATGTGACTGCTTAAATTTATTCAATTCCTTTTGTCCACACTCTCTCCAACGTCTCCTCTTCCTGATTGGCACCAAGCCTTGATTTCAACTTGTCTTGCCTTCCAGCCAAGTAGGTTACACTTTGAGACTTGCATGACAAAACTTGTGAACAAGGTAAGCTCGGATATGTTCTTCTTGAACTGATCTCCATCTCCTCTCTTCTTTTCTTGACTATTTATTTCCTTGTCAATAGTTTCATCCTGGTTTGATAAGAATCATGAAGATAATGCCATATGTCCGAACAGGCTAATCTGGAATCATCTGGATAGAAAGTGGATATCTTCTTACTCACAACTCCTATGAGATTTATTCAACTTCCTGGTTATTCTCCACTGATTTGTGGTTCCAAATAAAGCTTCTTAGATCGTGGTTCATCCTGGTTTGATAAGAAATCATGAAGATATTGCCATATGTCCGAACAGGCTAATCTGGAATCATCTGGATAGAAAGTGGGAATATCTTCTGACTCACAACTCCTATGAGATTTATTCAACTTCCTGGTTATTCTCCACTGATTAGTGGTTCCAAATAAAGCTTCTTAGATCGTGGTTCATCCTGGTTTGATAAGAATCATGAAGATAATGGCATATTTCCGAACAGGCAAATCTGGAATCATCTGGATAGAAGGTGGGATATCTTCTTGCTCACAAACTATGAGATTTATTCAACTTCCTGGTTATTCTCCACTGATTAGTGGTTCCAAATAAAGCTTCTAGATCGTGGTTCATCCTGGTTTGATAAGAATCATGAAGATATTGCCATATGTCCGAACAGGCTAATCTGGAATCATCTGGATAGAAAGTGGGATATCTTCTTACTCACAACACTCTATGAGATTTATTCAACTTCCTGGTTATTCTCCACTGATTAGTGGTTCCAAATAAAGCTTCTTAGATCGTGGTTCATCCTGGTTTGATAAGAATCATGAAGATATTGCCATATGTCCGAACAGGCTAATCTGGAATCATCTGGATAGAAAGTGGGATATCTTTTACTCACAACTCCTATGAGATTTATTCAACTTCCTGGTTATTCTCCACTGATTAGTGGTCCAAATAAAGCTTCTAAGATCGTGGTTCATCCTGGTTTGATAAGAATCATGAAGATAATGGCATATGTCCGAACAGGCTAATCTGGAATCATCTGGATAGAAGGTGGGATATCTTCTTGCTCACAACACTTATGAGATTTATTCAACTTCCTGGTTATTCTCCACTGATTAGTGGTTCCAAATAAAGCTTCTTAGATCGTGGTTCATCCTGGTTTGATAAGAATCATGAAGATATTGCCATATGTCCGAACAGGCTAATCTGGAATCATCTGGATAGAAAGTGGGATATCTTCTTACTCACAACTCCTATGAGATTTATTCAACTTCCTGGTTATTCTCCACTGATTAGTGGTTCCAAATAAAGCTTCTTAGATCGTGGTTCATCCTGGTTTGATAAGAATCATGAAGATATGCCATATGTCCGAACAGGCTAATCTGGAATCATCTGGATAGAAAGTGGGATATCTTCTTACTCACAACTCCTATGAGATTTATTCAACTTCCTGGTTATTCTCCACTGATTAGTGGTTCCAAATAAAGCTTCTTAGATCGTGGTTCATCCTGGTTTGATAAGAATCATGAAGATATTGGCCAATCTGGAATCATCTGGATAAAAAGTGGGATATCTTCTTACTCACAACTCCTATGAGATTTATTCAACTTCCTGGTTATTCTCCACTGATTAGTGGTTCCAAATAAAGCTTCTTAGATCGTGGTTCATCCTGGTTTGATAAGAATCATGAAGATAATGGCATATGTCCGAACAGGCTAATCTGGAATCATCTGGATAGAAGGTGGGATATTCTTCTCACAACACTTATGAGATTTATTCAACTTCCTGGTTATTCTCCACTGATTAGTGGTTCAAATAAAGCTTCTAGATCGTGGTCATCCTGGTTTGATAAGAATCATGAAGAAGGCATATGTCCGAACAGGCAATCTGGAATCATCTGGATAGAAAGTGGGATATCTTCTTACTCACAACTCCTATGAGATTTATTCAACTTCCTGGTTATTCTCCACTGATTAGTGGTTCCAAATAAAGCTTCTTAGATCGTGGTTCATCCTGGTTTGATAAGAATCATGAAGATATTGCCATATGTCCGAACAGGCTAATCTGGAATCATCTGGATAGAAGTGGGATATCTTCTTACTCACAACTCCTATGAGATTTATTCAACTTCCTGGTTATTCTCCACTGATTATTGGTTCCAAATAAAGCTTCTTAGATCGTGGTTCATCCTGGTTTGATAAGAATCATGAAGATATTGCCATATGTCCGAACAGGCTAATCTGGAATCATCTGGATAGAAAGTGGGATATCTTCTTACTCACAACTCCTATGAGATTTATTCAACTTCCTGGTTATTCTCCACTGATTAGTGGTTCCAAATAAAGCTTCTTAGATCGTGGTTCATCCTGGTTTGATAAGAATCATGAAGATAATGGCATATGTCCGAACAGGCTAATCTGGAATCATCTGGATAGAAGTGGGATATCTTCTTACTCACAACTCCTATGAGATTTATTCAACTTCCTGGTTATTCTCCACTGATTAGTGGTTCCAAATAAAGCTTCTTAGATCGTGGTTCATCCTGGTTTGATAAGAATCATGAAGATATTGCCATATGTCCGAACAGGCTAATCTGGAATCATCTGGATAGAAGTGGGATATTCTTACTCACAACTCCTATGAGATTTATTCAACTTCCTGGTATTCTCCACTGATTAGTGGTTCCAAATAAAGCTTCTTAGATCGTGGTTCATCCTGGTTTGATAAGAATCATGAAGATATTGCCATATGTCCGAACAGGCTAATCTGGAATCATCTGGATAGAAAGTGGGATATCTTCTTACTCACAACTCCTATGAGATTTTTCAACTTCCTGGTAATTCTCCACTGATTAGTGGTTCCAAATAAAGCTTCTTAGATCGTGGTTCATCCTGGTTTGATAAGAATCATGAAGATTGCCATATGTCCGAACAGGCTAATCTGGAATCATCTGGATAGAAAGTGGGATATCTTCCTGACACAACTCCTATGAGATTATTCAACTTCCTGGTTATTCTCCACTGATTAGTGGTTCCAATAAAGCTTCTTAGATCGTGGTTCATCCTGGTTTGATAAGAATCATGAAGAAATGGCATATTTCCGAACAGGCTAATCTGGAATCATCTGGATAGAAGGTGGGATATCTTCTTGCTCACAACACTATGAGATTTATTCAACTTCCTGGTTATTCTCCACTGATTAGTGGTTCCAAATAAAGCTTCTTAGATCGTGGTTCATCCTGGTTTGATAAGAATCATGAAGATAATGGCATATGTCCGAACAGGCTAATCTGAATCATCTGGATAGAAGTGGGATATCTTCTTGCTCACATCCTATGAGATTTATTCAACTTCCTGGTTATTCTCCACTGATTAGTGGTTCCAAATAAAGCTTCTTAGATCGTGGTTCATCCTGGTTTGATAAGAATCATGAAGATATTGCCATATGTCCGAACAGGCTAATCTGGAATCATCTGGATAGAAAGTGGGATATCTTCTTACTCACAACTCTGGAGATTTATTCAACTTCCTGGTTATTCTCCACTGATTAGTGGTTCCAAATAAAGCTTCTTAGATCGTGGTTCATCCTGGTTTGATAAGAATCATGAAGATAATGGCATATGTCCGAACAGGCTAATCTGGAATCATCTGGATAGAAAGTGGGATATCTTCTTACTCACAACTCCTATGAGATTTATTCAACTTCCTGGTTATTCTCCACTGATTAGTGGTTCCAAATAAAGCTTCTTAGATCGTGGTTCATCCTGGTTTGATAAGAATCATGAAGATATTGCCATATGTCCGAACAGGCTAATCTGGAATCATCTGGATAGAAAGTGGGATATCTTCTTACTCACAACTCCTATGAGATTTATTCAACTTCCTGGTTATTCTCCACTGATTAGTGGTTCCAAATAAAGCTTCTTAGATATTGGTCATCCTGGTTTGATAAGAGAACATGAAGATATTGCCTATATGTCCGAACAGGCTAATCTGGAATCATCTGGATAGAAAGTGGGATATCTTCTTACTCACAACTCCTATGAGATTTATTCAACTTCCTGGTTATTCTCCACTGATTAGTGGTTCCAAATAAAGCTTCTTAGATCGTGGTTCATCCTGGTTTGATAAGAATCATGAAGATATTGCCATATGTCCGAACAGGCTAATCTGGAATCATCTGGATAGAAAGTGGGATATCTCTTACTCACAACTCCTATGAGATTTATTCAACTTCCTGGTTATTCCACTGATTAGTGGTTCCAAATAAAGCTTCTTAGATCGTGGTTCATCCTGGTTTGATAAGAATCATGAAGATAATGGCATATGTCCGAACAGGCTAATCTGAATCATCTGGATAGAAGGTGGGATATCTTCTTGCTCACAAACTTATGAGATTTATTCAACTTCCTGGTTATTCTCCACTGATTAGTGGTCCAAATAAAGCTTCTTAGATCGTGGTTCATCCTGGTTTGATAAGAATCATGAAGATAATGGCATATGTCCGAACAGGCTAATCTGGAATCATCTGGATAGAAGGTGGGATATCTTCTTGCTCACAACTCCTATGAGATTTATTCAACTTCTTCTGTTATTCTCCACGATTAGTGGTTCCAAATAAAGCTTCTTAGATCGTGGTTCATCCTGGTTTGATAAGAATCATGAAGATATTGCCATATGTCCGAACAGGCTAATCTGGAATCATCTGGATAGAAAGTGGGATATCTTCTTACTCACAACTCCTATGAGATTTATTCAACTTCCTGGTTATTCTCCACTGATTAGTGGTTCCAAATAAAGCTTCTTAGATCGTGGTTCATCCTGGTTTGATAAGAATCATGAAGATAATGGCATATGTCCGAACAGGCAATCTGGAATCATCTGGATAGAAGGTGGGATATCTTCTTACTCACAACACTTATGAGATTTATCACTTCCTGGTTATTCTCCACTGATTAGTGGTTCCCAATCAAGCTTCTTAGATATGGTTCATCCTGGTTTGATAAGAATCATGAAGATATTGGCCATATGTCCGAACAGGCTAATCTGGAATCATCTGGATAGAAAGTGGGATATCTTCTTACTCACAACTCCTATGAGATTTATTCAACTTCCTGGTTATTCTCCACTGATTAGTGGTTCCAAATAAAGCTTCTTAGATCGTGGTTCATCCTGGTTTGATAAGAATCATGAAGATATGCCATATGTCCGAACAGGCTAATCTGGAATCATCTGGATAGAAAGTGGGATATCTCTTGACTCACAACTCCTATGAGATTTATTCAACTTCCTGGTTATTCTCCACTGATTAGTGGTTCCAAATAAAGCTTCTTAGATCGTGGTTCATCCTGGTTTGATAAGAATCATGAAGAAATGCATATTCCCGAACAGGCAAATCTGGAATCATCTGGATAGAAGTGGGATATCTTCTTGCTCACAACTCTATGAGATTTATTCAACTTCCTGGTTATTCTCCACTGATTAGTGGTTCCAAAATAAGCTTCTTAGATCGTGGTTCATCCTGGTTTGATAAGAATCATGAAGATAATGGCATATGTCCGAACAGGCAAATCTGGAATCATCTGGATAGAAGGTGGGATATCTTCTTGCTCACAACTCCTATGAGATTTATTCAACTTCCTGGTTATTCTCCACTGATTAGTGGTTCCAAATAAAGCTTCTTAGATCGTGGTTCATCCTGGTTTGATAAGAATCATGAAGATATTGCCATATGTGGAAACAGGCTAATCTGGAATCATCTGGATAGAAAGTGGGATATCTTCTTACTCACAACTCCTATGAGATTTATTCAACTTCCTGGTTATTCTCCACTGATTAGTGGTTCCAAATAAAGCTTCTTAGATCGTGGTTCATCCTGGTTTGATAAGAATCATGAAGATAATGGCATATTTCCGAACAGGCTAATCTGGAATCATCTGGATAGAAGTGGATATCTTCTTACTCACAACTCTTATGAGATTTATTCAACTTCCTGGTTATTCTCCACTGATTAGTGGTTCTCAAATAAAGCTTCTTAGATCGTGGTTCATCCTGTTTGATAAGAATCATGAAGATAATGGCATATGTCCGAACAGGCTAATCTGGAATCATCTGGATAGAAGGTGGGATATCTTCTTGCTCACAACTCCTATGAGATTTATTCAACTTCCTGGTTATTCTCCACTGATTAGTGGTTCCAAATAAAGCTTCTTAGATCGTGGTTCATCCTGGTTTGATAAGAATCATGAAGATATTGCCATATGTCCGAACAGGCCCAATCTGGAATCATCTGGATAGAAGTGGGATATCTTCTTACTCACACACTCCTATGAGATTTATTCAACTTCCTGGTTATTCTCCACTGATTAGTGGTTCCAATAAAGCTTCTTAGATCGTGGTTCATCCTGGTTTGATAAGAATCATGAAGATAAGGGCATAATGTCCGAACAGGCTAATCTGGAATCATCTGGATAGAAAGTGGGATATCTTCTTACTCACAACTCCTATGAGATTTATTCAACTTCCTGGTTATTCTCCACAGATTATTGGTTCCAAATAAAGCTTCTTTAGATCGTGGTTCATCCTGGTTTGATAAGAATCATGAATATGCCATATTCCGAACAGGCTAATCTGGAATCATCTGGATAGAAAGTGGGATATCTTTCTTACCACAACTCCTATGAGATTTATTCAACTTCCTGGTTATTCTCCACTGATTAGTGGTTCCAAATAAAGCTTCTTAGATCGTGGTTCATCCTGGTTTGATAAGAATCATGAAGATATTGCCATATGTCCGAACAGGCTAATCTGGAATCATCTGGATAGAAAGTGGGATATCTCCTGACTCACAACTCCTATGAGATTTATTCAACTTCCTGGTTTATTTCCACTGATTAGTGGTTTCCAAATAAAGCTTCTTAGATCGTGGTTCATCCTGGTTTGATAAGAATCATGAAGATAATGGCATATGTCCGAACAGGCTAATCTGGAATCATCTGGATAGAAAGTGGGATATCTTCTTGCTCACAACACTTATGAGATTTATTCAACTTCCTGGTTATTCTCCACTGATTAGTGGTCCAAATAAAGCTTCTTAGATCGTGGTTCATCCTGGTTTGATAAGAATCATGAAGATAATGGCATATGTCCGAACAGGCTAATCTGGAATCATCTGGATAGAAGGTGGGATATCTTCTTGCTACACACTCCTATGAGATTTATTCAACTTCCTGGTTTATTCTCCACTGATTAGTGGTTCCAAATAAGCTTCTTAGATCGTGGTTCATCCTGGTTTGATAAGAATCATGAAGATGTTGCCATATGTCCGAACAGGCTAATCTGGAACATCTGGATAGAAGTGGGATATCTCCTGACTCACAACTCCTATGAGATTATTCAACTTCCTGGTATTCTCCACTGATTATGGGTTCCAAATAAAGCTTCTTAGATCGTGGTTCATCTGGTTTGATAAGAATCAAGAAGATTGCCATATGTCCGAACAGGCTAATCTGAATCATCTGGATAGAAGTGGGATATCTCTTGTACTCACAACTCTTATGAGATTTATTCAACTTCCTGGTTATTCTCCACTGATTAGTGGTTCCAAATAAGCTTCTTACATCGTGGTTCATCCTGGTTTGATAAGAACATGAAGAATATTGTCATATGTCCGAACAGGC
>NW_026617796.1:10000-15259 GCF_000801105.2 Raphanus sativus
GCCAATGGCACTGAGGTAAGGGAACTCGGGACCTAGGACTTCTTCATCTTCTCCCTTTGGCCGGAATGGATCAGTCTCAAGGCCAAGGGATCTTACAACCATAGGACTGCTTAATGGATGACACTTATCCATACTAAATCTTTTAAGAACCTTCTCTGTATAGGTCTTTTGATGCACAAGGATTCCATCCTTTAGATGTTCAATCTGTAGTCCTAGACAAAATTTTGTCCTTCCCAAATCTTTCATTTCAAATTCTTTCTTGAGATACTCTACGGTTTGAGAAATTTCTTTGGTTGTTCCGAGTATGTTCAGGTCATCAACATACACAGCTATTATCACATAGCCTTTGTCCGATTTCTTAATGAATATACATGGGCATATCTGATCATTCTTATAGCCTTCCTTTAGTAAGTACTCACTCAATCTATTGTACCACATTCGACCTGATTGTTTCAATCCATATAATGCTTTATCTAACTTTATGCAGTGTTGTTCTCGAGAACCTTTAGCATTCTTAGGTAATTCAATACCTTCTGGTACTCTCATGTATATATCATTGTCCAGTGGTCCATAAAGATATGCGGTTACTACATCCATTAACCGTAAATCCAAATTTTCTCTTATGGCCAGAGCTATCAGGAATCTAAATGTTGTTGCATCCACCACGGGAGAATAAGTCTCCTCATAATCGATTCCTGGTCTCTGTGAGAATCCTTGTGCAACGAGTCGAGCCTTATATCTCACGACTTCTCCATTCTCATTTCTCTTCCTCACAAAGACCCATTTGTACCCCACTGGTTTTATATCATTTGGTGTTCGGATTATAGGACCGAAGACACCTCTCTTCTTAAAAGAGTTTAACTCCACGTTTATGGCTTCTTTCCATTTATGCCAATCTTTTCTCTGCATGCATTCATATATGGACGTGGGTTCTAGATCCTCATCATCTCCTATGATCTCAAGTGCTACCTTGTATGCAAAAATATCATCCATGTCGACATGCTTTCTGTTCCATTGTTTTCCAGACATGATATAGTTAGTAGAGATCTCTTCATTGTCCGGAGGTTCAGAACCCTGAGTCTTAGCGTCCCAAGCCTCACTAGGTCCCTTACCGGCCGTACCAATGGTCATGTCCGCGGATACTGGTACGTCCGGATCATGTCCGGGCGTTGGTTCGCCCATGTCCCGGAGCCTTGGGACGGATGGCTCAACCACTTCGACCAGATCCTTCTCCCCCTCAACCACGGCTTGTTTAGCACTCTTTTTACTTATACGAGGGTTTTTATCCTTGGAACCAATTGGTCTACCACGTTTCATACGTGGCTTAGACTCTGTAGCAACTTGGTTTTGTCCCTTTTGGACTTCAATTCTTATTGGTGCATTTGCTGCTGGTATATATGACTTGGTCATTCTATTTGGGTCAGTAAAGGAATCAGGCAATTTATTAGCTAGCTCTTGTAGATGTATAATCTTTTGAACCTCAAGATCACATGCTTGAGTTCGAGGATCTTGCCATGATGCTTGGGATGTATGATTCCATGTTATTTCTTTTACCAGCTTATTATTATTTTCTCCTAATGTTGGATATTCAGATTCCACAAAGTGACAATCCGCAAACCTGGCCTTAAATAAATCACCCGTGGTTGGCTCAAGGTATTTTATAATTGAAGGAGACTCATATCCAACATATATTCCCATCCTTCTCTGAGCTCCCATCTTTGTTCTCTGTGGTGGAGCTATTGGATAGTAAACAGCACATCCAAATGTTTTAAGATGGGAGATGTCTGGCTCTCGACCCAATAGGAGTTGGGATGGTGAATATCTATGCTCACTAGATGGTCTGATGCGTACTAATTCTGCAGCATGCAATACTGCATGTCCCCAAGCTGTGGTCGGCAGATTACTTTTCATGAGTAAGGGTCTAGCTATCATCTGAATCCTTTAATAAAAGACTCGGCTAGACCATTCTGTGTATGGACATGTGCAACGGAGTGTTCAACTGTCACCCCCATGGACATACAGTATTCATAAAAAGCTTGGGAAGTAAACTCACCAGCATTATCAAGACGTATAGTCTTTAAAGGAAAGTCTGGAAAGTGTGCTCTTAATCTTATGATCTGAGCCAGCAACCTAGCCAAGGCTAGATTCCGAGTAGACAATAAACATACATGGGACCATCTTGTGGACGCATCAATGAGTACCATGAAGTACCTAAATGTCCCACTAGGTGGGTGTATTGGTCCACAAATGTCACCTTGTATTCTTTCCAGAAAACCTATGGTTTCCTTAGTCACTTTAATTGCTGATGGTCGGATTTGGAGTTTCCCTTGTGCACAAGGCACACACGTATGGACTTTAGGGATAACTCGCCTGCCCTTCAGGCTGTGGCCATTAGAATTTTGAATGAGTTTACGCATCATAGATGTCCCGGGATGCCCTAACCGGTCATGCCACAAATTAAAATTTTCTTTTATATCTTTGCTTATCATAGCATTAGTTTCTGCTACACTGACCTTGGCATAGTAAAGGCCAGTAGCTATAGCTGGTATAGTTTCCAAGACCCTTTTGTGATCCTGGCCGAGTTCATATATATTCAAGAACTCTTTGGCTCCTTCTCCAACAGTCTCAATGTGAAGACCATTCTTTCGAATGTCTTTAAAGCTCAACAGGCTTTTATTAGAATCTGGAGAATACAATGCTTCATCTATTTCTAGATGTGTCCCTTTTGGTAACAATATGTAAGCTTGGCCGTGGCCCTTTATCAATGATGATATACCAGCTATTGTGTTAACATTTGCATCTTTCATTGTTAGATCAATAAAGAATTTCTTATCCTTTAAAATTGTGTGGCTTGATCCACTGTCGACCACAAGTGTATCCATACTTCTTTTATTCTAAACAATAAAATATAATCTGAATCATTCATATTATTATAAAATAAAATAAAACAAAGTTCAATCATAAAATCATAAAACATAAAATGCAAAGATCTTAAAAAAAAATAAAAGCCTAAAACACCAAAGCATTCAAACACAAATCGTTTGATGCATCTTTTTAATCAACTTGGTCATTTTTCAGAATGTCTGAAGTCTCATATTCCATGAGATCATCCTTGTCATGATCAAAGTCATCCTCGCCATCCTTGTATACCATGTGAGCCTCCGGGTTCTTGCCTTTGATGCTCTCTTGGTAGAGATCAACCAGGTGTTTTGGGGTTCGGCAGTTCTTTGCCCAATGGTTAGATACTCCGCACCTATGACACACTGAGTTTCCTGTATTCTGTGGTCGAGTAGTCGACCCATTGCCTCTGCCTCTACCACGCCCATTGCTGGACTGGTTTGGGCGCTCATAAGGGTTGTAACGCCCTCTCCCATAGCCACCACGTCCACGTCCTCGCCACTGACCTCCACGGCCGCGACCTCTTCCAAATGAGGAACCGCGACCCCTTTGGTCATATTGGACATGGTTAGCTTCGGAGTTGTTCTTACCTTCTTTTGAGGCATGATGTGCATCAGGAACAGGTTTGGTTCCGGGTGGTCTCAGGTCATTATTCTTCATAAGCAACTCATTATTCTGTTCAGCAAGCAATAGGCAGGCTATGAGAGCACTGTAGGTCTTGAAACCTTTCTGCCTATATTGTTGCTGGAGCAACATGTTGCTTGATGACATTGTCTGATAAGTCTTTTCCAGTAGCTGCTTATCAGTTATTTTCTCGCCACATAGTCTCATCTTTGAGACTATCCTGAACAAGGCTGAGTTATATTCATTCACAGACTTAAAGTCTTGAATCCTGAGATGAGTCCATTCATACATGGCTTCCGGAAGGATCACAGTCTTTTGGTGATTATATCTCGATTTCAACTCTTTCCATAACTCGTATGGATTGCTCACTGTGAGATATTGAGCTTTCAAGCTCTCCTCAATGTGATGGCGAATCATCATGAGGGCTTTAGCATTGTCTTTCTTACTTGATTCATTTCCTTCGACAATACACTCCTCTAGGCCTTTGGCTCCGAGGGAGATTTCAATGTCTAAAGCCCACTGAAGGTAATTGTCACCCTTTACACTTAGGGGTTCAAAATCCAAGTTTGCAATGTTTGGCATCTGAAATAAAATTTCAAGCTTGGTTTTAGGTCTTGTAAGATCTTATAAATAAATATATATGTTGCCTCGTCCATCAGAGAATTCGATTTCCCTAGATCATGAATTTCTATGTTTAATTTCAAGCAATCAAATATCATAGGAAACCGGTTTGTAAAATTTGTGAAATTTATATGATATGGACGAGTGCAACAAGGTCTAGTTATTCCCATGGAAAACATCATCGACCTATGCGGTTTGTGTGGACAACTCTTGTAATATATACAAGCTCATCATCTATAAGAGGTACATGTACCACACAACCGGACCATGCAAAACCATGCAATCGATTATAGCTTATAAGGGTTTGAGGGTTTTATTTCCTTTTTAGTTTCTCATCGATTTGGCTTTAGGGTTTTAGCAAGTTTATTTCGGTTTTAAAGCTTTTACCATTAGGATAAGGATTTGTAAAATTTCTAGTTTAGTATGTGTTAGGAATTTTAACATAATCGGATATAGGAATATAACATAATCCGATTGTGAAATTTTCCATATCCGATTTGTATTAGGAAAAGGTTTAGGGTTTTCATGTGAATTTTAATCTCATAAATTTTAGGGTTTGTTCCTTTTGACAGATTCAAATTATAGGATTAACAACCTAATGATCGATTTTAAACTTACAAGAACAATGGTGGTTTCTAGTTTAAAATCGTGAACCTCAAATTAAACCTAGTAATCGGTTTCTAGTATTTTCAAACATAAACCGATTATCCAACAAACAAGTAAACAAGTTTTAGAGATTGGTTTCTTACCTTTTAACTTGATCGATGTGCTCCTAGGATTTCCTTTTGAATCCTTAAAATAAATCAATCAAACAAAAAACTCAAGTATGTTAGTTTTGAGATCAAACTTCAATCGATATCAAAGTAACAAAAGAAAGAGGTTGGCGGCTTAGGGTTTTGTTTGATGTCGATGAGGTTGTCAAGTAGCTCGTAGATCAGTCGTGCTGATAACGTGTGAAAACTTGAGTGTTCTGGTTGAGGTTTTTCACGATTTGATCTAGCTAGAGAGTGTGTTTTGCCGTGTGGCTTTAGAGAGAGAGAGGCTGTGTAAATCGTGTGTTTATAAGATGAAACCCTAGAAGCCTTATATATAAACTTCTAGGTCGGTTTACTAAAA
>NW_026617797.1:0-15258 GCF_000801105.2 Raphanus sativus
GAGCCTAAGTAACATCCCTTTGGAGAAGTTGGATGCATCGATCATCATAAAATCATCAAAGTGGTCGGAAAGGTCGAGATCAGCCTGATCCGGGTGGTGATCACGATGATCCGGGTGATGATCACGATGATCCAGGTGGTGATCACGATGATCCGGGTGATGATCACGATGATCATGGATTCTGGCTTGACTGTCAGTCCTAGAATGATGAATGGGTCGGGAAAGAAGTGATGTGGGTCGATCAATTCCATCGTCTGGTCGTGGATACGGCCTAAGGTCCTTCCCGGGTGCACGTGGGTCGATCCGGTACACGGCTCGGTCTGTCTGTCTGGTACGGCCGGATAGATGAACCTCGGCTGAACTGATCTGGACGTCCTGAACTCCATGCTTAGCTGGTTCCATGTGCTGATCCTTGGGCCGGGGTCTATCATGATGCATTTCAGCTTCAATAACCCTGCGAATTCCACTTCAATAATCTCCTGTAAGATCCCGTAGAAGTCTGTTTCGCCTTTCACACATATTTCATAATTATTGGTCGCCTGCTGTTTACCATACTCATATGTATGAAAAGTAAAGCCTCGTGTGAAATACATCGATGATGTGGTGACCTTTGCAAGTGGACCCTGAACTAATTCGTGAAACCATGTGGAGTAATATGGATCCTCGTATTCAACCTGCGAAATTAAAGAGAACGTTGGAATTAATCATACTAACGGTGAATACATATCATATATGCCACTCTTCAACCATTTAATAAAGTGTTGATCTTTCCTTTTGTCTACCTCACTTGTTGATATTCCTGGGATTGCTTCTTCGACTTGAGTAACAAATAGGCTGTAAAATACACATAATTTCTATTAATTAATCATTTGAAAAGTATATGTTTAGAAGTTTAGAAGTTTCCATATATGTACCTTTCAAAATGGCGCATCAATGGATCCTCGTAATTGAGTAGAATGTAAGTGTGTGTACTATGGGCGTCTTCATCGCTTAACCACCAAACCTCTTTCGATTTTCCACCCATTCGCCCAATCTGGCTAAGGATGTCTGGAACACTAGCAACTGCATATGTTGGCACAACACCACCATCATCATATCTTCTTAGAGCTCTTTTTTGGGTACGTAAATTTGGTGTGAAGTAGTACGATGTGAAATGAGATTTTTCTTCCGTCAAACTTCCAGCAATTATAGAACCTTCAACTTTTGCGAGGTTTTTTTTATTTTCCCTTCAAATATTTCATGGCCCGCTAATACTGATACATCCATCTGTAATTTACAGCAGTACATGTCCACGAAGCAATGCCTCATACGGGAGGTGGACAGCTAGATGCTCCATGACGTTAAAAAATGCGGGAGAAAATATCTTCTCCAAGTTTCACAATAAGATGAGAATGTTCTCATGAAGTTGTTCTACGACTTCCTCTTTAAGAGTGTGTGTGCTCAGATCCCTGAAAAATGCTCCAATGCCTTGTATATTCCAAAAACAAGTCAACACATTAGTAGTCATATTATTTATTTGTGCATATTTTTGAGCAATGAAGAAATTAATACGTAATAATATATTACATGCAAGTGCTTTATGTACTTTTGTTGGAAGTAGCTCCGCAAATGCAAAGGGAAGTAGTCGTTGCATAAAGACATGACAATCATGACTCTTCATCCAGGAGAACTTTTAGCCCTTTTCAACACATCTAGAGAGGTTTGAAACATAACCATCGAGAAAATTCACAGCTGATGCAACCCAGTTGAACAACACCGACTTTTGTTCTGAAGACAATATGAATATCAGAACGGGAACTCATCCATTGCTTTTTATATGTAACTTGTTTCTTGAGCAAATATCAGGCAAATCCAACCTTGATTTTTTACTGTCTTTTGTCTTTTCTGAGACATTCAATATTGTATTCACGATGTTTCTCAAAATAATTATTCTCTATATGCATCACATCGAGGTCGTGGCGCAAAAGAAGATCCTTCCAATATGGCAACTCCCAAAATATACTCTGCTTGTGCCAATTGTGCGGAACTCCGAAAAAAATCAGGCATATTACCAGGAATATACCAATTACCACCACGAGGAACTGTTTTTAGAGCTCCATAGTAATCAATTTGCGTTTCAATTTGTTCTCCAGTTAAATAATGAGGAGTGTCTCTCACAACCCTTTTGCCTAAAAAAATTCTTGTTTCTTCGATACGGATGGCTAATGGGAAGAAATCGACGGTGACGATCAAACCAAGTTGTCTTCCTACCATTCTTCAGTTGAAACACATCTGTCATTCCATTACAATATGGACAAGATAATCTCTCATGTGCAGTCCATCCAGACAACATCCCATAATCAGAAAAGTCACTTATGGTCCACAAAAGCATCGCTCGCATCGTAAAATTCGTCTTCGTTGAACAGTCATACGTCCTCACCCCTGTTGACCACAAATCTTTCAGCTCTTTTATCAGTGGTTGTGGAAAAACATCAGACCTTTTTGGATAGTTTGGACCAAGTATTGATATGGTCAAGAATAGAAACTCCCGTTGGATGCATATATCCGGTTGCAGGATGTATGGCGTAAGAAAGACTGCCCACAGTGAATATTGTCTCCCTGACATACCAAAGGGACTAAATCCATCCGTGCATAATCTGAGATACACATTCTGGCTATTGCTAGCGAATTTTGGATGTACTTTGTTAAAATGTTTTCAAGCTCTTGCATCTGATGGATGAGTCATCTCACCATCCGTCTGAGTATACTCGGCATGCCATCTCATCTTTCCAGCAGTCTCCTCAGATTGGCACAATCTTTTCAATATATCTGTAATTGGTAGATACCACATCCTATTACGACCTCGTCCTTGCGGTTTGAATCGTGGCTTCTTGCAGAATCGACATTCTTCTAACTTCTCATCATCTCCTTAGTAGATCATGCAATTTTCGATGCAAACGTCTATCATCTCAGAAGGCAACCCAAGACTATAAACCAGTTTCTAAATCTCATAATAAAAATCAGCAGACACATTGTCTTTTGGCAATTACTCTTTAAACAAGTCTGTCCATGCATTCATGCAACTTTCAGGTACATCTTATCAGTTTTAATACTCATCATTCTAGCAGCCAACGAATTAGAGTGACCTTCTCTACAACCACTGTAAAGTTGCTGATTCGCAGCATCTAACATTTTATAAAACTTTTTTGCATATATGTTAGGTTTTTCAACTTCATCATCATGAGTTACAAATGCATCAACTACCATATCATGGACCCTATCATAATCTACCATCTGCTCCTTCTGATGGTAACTATGTTTATTATGCAAATGATCAACCGGTTCATCCTCATAATTTCTATTACTACTACTAGCTTCATTCCCATAATTATAATATTCTGCATGTTGAAACCATATATAATAATTTGGCATGAAACCTCTATTTATTAAATGTTTTGAAACATTTTCACGAGTTGCCAGTTTTGAATTGTTGCATTTCCAATAAGGACAAAACATCTTACCGGTTTTCTTGGCGAGCGGTGTTGAATCTGCTTGATGCATAAATGTCTCCAGCCCTTCGAGATATTTTTTCGTCACTATTCTGTTAACATCTCTATGAATATACATCCACTTCCGGAACTCGAGAATATTTCCATCATCCGACATTTTTTTCTTTCACGTTTTTAGTTTTTTTTTCTTTTGGGTTTCAAATGAAACAAGAACGACATATTTATAGGAAATTTTCGAAACTGGTAGATGAGATTTTACTAGGAATTTACGAGGAAATATAGGTACTTAGCTGAAACAAAACATGTTTCAACTAAAAATTAGGTAGACTCGAAAAATTTCGCCAAATTCACATAATATATTTCGTCGTAAAAATCACGTAGACTTAGCGTGTTTTTTACGTGGAAACCATATTTCCTCGTAAAATCCACGTGAATGATAATGGAAGTTTTCAAGGTTCCCAAGTCAAATGATAGTATAGAAAAGTTGTTGAACCACAAAGAACTAGAGATCTATAGCACCAAGAATACACAAACTCTCTTAATCTAAGCAAACAAGAAGATGGATGATGAGTGACAATCTAAGAACCTACTAATATGAACAAGGTGATCTCAAATTCAATCTAGAAACTAGTTCAAGAACTCAATCAAATGCTAAGGTGGATCCATGGGATTAGGGACTTTATTTTGGGTTACTAAGATCCAAGCTAGAGTGGCAAACTATCAAATCAACACTTTCCTTATGCCTAGACACAACACTAAACAAGCTTTATGCCTAGATGAATGTTTATTTACTAAAGCAACTCAAGCATCAAATTCCTTTGGTTGAATGTTACTAAAGCAATTATTAATATCAAGTCTGATAGCAATCTTAACACTTTTAACAACAAATTCCTTTCGCAAAGTGTGTTAAAAGCATTGAAGAGTTGGTTCATGCATTTCATCAAACACCTTCCGGGGATGAAATGCCTAGGGATCTATTTTAGTATGATCAAGACCAAAATAGCATTAAGAACCCTCAACAAGCAAAGAAAGAAATAGATCTAACACTAAACATCCTAGATCTTCACTTAGACACCCTAATCACCCTAACCCATGAATCCAAAATGTGTCTACCCTCTAATCTCCATGAAAAACCTTAAATCTATGTGAGATTCAAGGCTAATCATGTTTATGAGAAAGAGAAACAAGATTTAAGATGAAGAAATTCCTTAGATAATCAAAAGGTTCAAGCTTTTACAAAATGAGATAAAGTTTAGAGAGAAAATGAGATACATTAGGATTTTCAGAGGCTAAAACTATTTATAAGAGGTCCAAACTCGTTCTGGTTCAGTTGAAAACAATTTGTACATTTGAAAATATAAAAAAATATTTTTAAATTTGAGAAAACTTTAGAAAATATAATGTATAAGATAAAATAGTAGAAAAGTAAATACATAGAGTTTGAATATGTAACTTTATTTAAATATAAATAAAAAATACTCATTTAAAATTTAGAAATGTAAATCTTATATTTTTAGGAAGAGAAAATAAAAACAACGAAAAATACCTGTAAAATAAAGATAAAATAATGAGAAAAACATAATAAAAAAAAATTAAAGTCACCCCTATTTTTGTAGACTTCCAATGAAGTCTACTATATGAGATAATTTTCTGATCTGAAAAATATGTACATTTGAAAATGTGAAAAATATGTACATTTGAAAGTGTGAAAAACTTTAAAAACAGAATTTATAAAATAAAATACTAGCAAAGTAAATACATAGAGTTTGAATCTATAACTTTATTTGAATATAAACATAAAAATACACTTTTAAAATCTATAGATATTAAACTTAAAATTTTAGAGGGGAAGATTATAACCATGAATGAACCTACAAACACAAGATAATACTGTGAGAAATACATGATAAAAATTAACAAACTAGACAAAAGTTCATTTTTACATTCAAAGAATTTAGAGAGAAATGAGAGAGATTTAGACAGAAGGGATAGATTTCTAGAGAAAATGGAGAGAATTTTAGAGAGAAGTCTTTATAGTTTTTAGAAACTTGTGCAACTATTTTAGAGAGAGATTGTGTAATTTCATTTATATATGGAGAGAAAAATTGTAATTAGGTTAAAATTTATGATAGTGTAGACTTCTTTTGAAGTCTACTAAAATTGAAAATTTGGAGTAGATTTTATTGTAAGTCTACTAAGTAGACTTTTTTGCCAGTCTGCAACGATAAGGTTTGGTTTAAACTGGATAAGATTAGAATTTAGTTGGTTGAATCCGGTTAGGTTAAATTTGATGAGAGTATACTTTTTCGTTAGTTTACACATATTTTTATTTCTCTATTTCCTTTATTGTTTTAGTAATTTATATATGAGTTACTAAATTTCTTTCTTTGTTTTCAATAATTATAATATATAATTTCACATTTTTGTTCATACAAAACTTAATTTAATTTAAAATAATAATTTCTATGTAAACACTAATTCAAGTAGATTTAATTGTAACATTTTGTTACTAAACCATAAACATTGTCAAACACATGGTTACCAAATTAACATATATTCTTTTAAATTGTGCAATTATATATAGTTTTAGTTTATAAACTTCATATTAATCCTGACATTGTTGATTAATTAATAATTTCACAAAAAATATTTCTATACATTTTTTAATAATGAGCTATATTTGATCAAATCACAATGTAGACTACAAAATAAATCTACATAATAGACTGTGTAAGAGGTCCACAGATATGTAAACTTTCATTGTTACTGTTACGTCTATTGTGTAAGAGGTCTATAGATATGTAAACATTTTTTTGTTATGTATAGACTTACAAATGACGGAAGCATAATATAACATTCTGATTTTTGTTTGGTCATAATATTAGAACCTTTTGTTACTAAACCATAAACATTGTCAAACACATGGTTACCAAATCAACATATATTCTTTTAAATTGTTCAATTATATATAATTTTAGTTTATAAACTTCATATTAATCCTGACATTGATGATTAATTTATAATTTCACAAAAAAATATTTTTATACATTTTTAAAAAATTAGTTAATTAGATCAAATCACAATGTAGACTACAAAATAAATCTACATAATAGACTATGTAAGAGGTCCACATATATATAAATTTCTTTGTTAAGTCTATTGTGTAAGAGGTCTATAGATATGTAAACATCTTTTTGTTATGTGTAGACTTACAAATGACGGAACAATAATATAACATTCTGATTTTTGTTTGGTCATAAAAACTGATGTCTTGCATATTTGCATTGTTTTAACCATTCATTCATAAGCATTTTCATCATATAGAATAGGATTTAGACATGTTTATGTTGCATTTTGCATGCATAAGTCTTTATTAGGTACTAGAGTGCCAAGTGAGGTTATTGGAGACATTTAGATGCACTTGGAGCTCAAAAGATGTGAAAAGGATGATGATTGGACGAGAGGAGCCTGGAGCGACCTGCAGAGGTCGCTGTGAGACCTCGCTCCAGCCGGAGCGACCTTGACGACCAAAGCTGGAGCGACCACTCCAAGTCGCTCGGCTTTACACGGCTCGAAGACGAAGAAAATGCCTCCGGAGCGACCCCTCGCAGCGACCACCCGAGGTCGCTCCCGAGCCCAGAGCGACCTCTCGGAGCGACTGGCCGAGGTCGCTCCGCGTTATCAATGCACGATTTTTATTATTTTCAAGGACCTTTTTGCAATTTATTGTGCACGTTTTTGCACTGAAAAACCTAATGTTTAAGTATTCTTTGTAGCCACCATTGGCAGATTATCTTTTATCTATTGAAGAACACAAAACTCTCTCAAGAAAAATTCTCTTTTGGATTTGATTGTTCTTGTGTTCTTGTGTTCTTGTGATTTTCTCTTCTAGTTCTCTATGATTCATCTGAAATCCACCATGGGTTTAAGAGGAATCATGAAGATTAGTGAGTAATCACCTTTTGGATTCATGGGTTAGGGTGATTAAGGGTGATTAGGCTAGTTCTAGGATGTTTTAGGTGTAGATCATACTTGTTCCTTGCTAGTAGAGTGATCTTAATGCATCATTTGAGTAGGCCACTCAAAAGGTGATCTCTAGGTATTTCCCACCCAAAAGGTGTTTGATGAAATGCCTGAGTCAACTCTCCTAGGCTCTTAGTGTACTTTGCCAAAGATATTTGTTGTTAAAGATGCTAAGATAGCTAATAGACTTGTTAGTAATGATTGCTTGCATGTTATTCAACCAAAGACATTTGATGTTTGAGACATGTTAGCAAATGAGCATTCATCTAGACATAGAGCTTGCTTAGAATTGTGTCTAGGCTTAAGGTTGATAGTTTGATTTATCATTTACATTCCTTAGTTCGAAACCTGATCACCCAAGGTCTAAATCCCTATACCCATGAGTTCTCCTTTCCAATAGCTTAAAAGTATCATTTTTATTGCTTTGCTTTAGCTTTAATCATTAGTTTAGAAATCATCAAATCACTGGCTGCACTTAGATTAGGCAAATACTTGTATTCTCACTGCTTTGAGTCCCTCAGAACTGGTTCGACAACTTACTACCACTATACTATCATTTGATTTAGGAGCCTCAAAACTCCTAACATCAAATTGGCGCCGTTGCCAAATTCTGAGTTTGATTTGAACATTGAGATTTAGTCATTTGCTTGAGACTAAGTCATTTTTATTTTTGTAAGTTACTGATTCTCTTCTTCACTCTTTGTGATTTTCAGGTGTATGAACTTGAGGAGCAAGGGTACATCAAACCTTGTTCCAAGAGCCGCAGAAATCAGAGCTTTAGAGAGAGAGTGTGCTAGAAAAAGAAGAGAAGAAGAGCAACAAGCTTTACTGCAGACACAGGAAGCTGAGATGGCTGATCCACAAAATCCTCTGAACCCCAATGGAGTAAACAATGCTCCACAAGGGCCCCAACAGCGACCAGCTCGCCCCATTGGCACTTATGATTGCCCCAACATCCATGGTCCTAGACTTGGAATCCGAGCACCAGCTGTGGCTGCTAACAATTTTGAGATCAAGTCAGGACTGCTAAACTGCATAGAGAACAACAAGTATCATGGTCTGGCTGTGGAGGACCCATTTGATCACTTGGATAAGTTTGACAGCTACTGTGGTATGTCAAAGACTAATGGTGTGTCAGAGGATGTCTTAAAGCTCAAGCTATTCCCTTTCTCTTTGGGGGACAAGGCACGTCAATGGGAGAAGTCTCTACCAAGTGACTCCATCACCACTTGGGAAGACTGCAAAAGGGCATTTTTGGAGAAGTTCTTCTCTACCTCAAGAACTGCTAAGTTGAGGAATGAGATCTCCAGCTTCCAACAGAAGAACTTGGAAGGATTCAGTGAAGCTTGGGAGAGATTCAATGGTTACCAAGCTCAGTGCCCACACCATGGATTCTCTAAGGAGAGCTTGCTGAGCACATTCTACAGAGGTGCTCTTCCTAAGTACAGAGCCAGACTGGATACAGCTAGCAATGGGTTCTTTTTGGGGAGAACTGAGGAAGAGGCAGAGGCTCTGGTTGACAACATGGTTAAGAGTGATGCAGTCTACAGTGGAGACCATGACAGAAGCAATAGAGGTGATGACAAGCAAACAAGGAATGAGATAAAGGCTCTTCAGGAGAAGATTGACAAACTCATTGCTGATAAGGCCACACAAGCGCAGGTGAACTTTGTTGGTAACCCACAACAGGAGATACCTCCTACTGTCAATGAGGTTGATGGTTTGGAAGGGCAAGAAGAATTGTGTTTCATCAACAGCAATGGTAGCTGGTACAAGAAGGAACCCAACTTTCAGTACAACAACTACCAACAGAAGCCCTATTCAAACAACCAGCAGAATGGTTATCAGCCTCGAAACAACCAACAGAGCAACTATCAGCCTCAGCAAAACTCTTCTCCTAGCTCTTCTGCTCCTCAAGAGAGCAGCACTGATGCCTTGCTGAAACAGATCTTGGAGTCTCAGACTAGAAGTGAGAAGCATGTTGGCTATGAACTGAAGAATCTCCACTCCAAGATCGATGGAAGCTACAATGAGCTCAACAACAAATTCTCCAACCTTGCTTCTTCTGTCAAGAATTTGGAGAATCAGTTTGCTTCCATAAGCTCCCACCAGAACCGCCAGCAAGGATCTCTACCTGGAAAGTCAGATCAAAACCCCAAAGAAGCAAAAGTTGTCACACTTAGGAGTGGTAAACAGTTGACTCCTGTAACCCTCACCAAGGATGCTGAGAAACAAGGTGAGGAGGTGGCCATCAATCTGGATGATGAAGTTGTAACGCCCCGACCCCCCATGGCTAATGGGCCACCCACGCCCGCTCTCTCGGCCCGTGGGCCCCATCCCATACGACGGTCGATCGTTAATTTTCCAAGGCTCGAAATCATCGTTTACTGATCCTGCAATCACCACATGACCTTTCCCCGTGCTTTGGCCTCACTCACACGGTATCGCGAATCACTTCCCGATAGGTCACCCATCCTTTCACTACTCCATCCCAAGCATGCTTAACTCTGGAGTTCTAAACAGATGTGTGACGGAAAAGGTAAGTCAACTTTGGTGATATAGGTAGCCAATCAATTCTCTTAAGCCTTTTCACATATCACAACTCGGGATGTTACAATTCACCCCCTCTCAAAGAACGCAACGTCCTCGTTGCGCTCCACGACAGGTCTCAAGACGCCTCTCAGGTCAGAACTGAGACAGCTAACCAGCTCTGATACCACTTGTAACGCCCCGACCCGCCCATGGCTAATGGGCCACCCACGCCCGCTCTCTCGGCCCGTGGGCCCCATCCCATACGATGGTCGATCGTTAATTTTCCAAGGCTCGAAATCATCGTTTACTGACCCTGCAATCACCACATGACCTTTCCCCGTGCTTTGGCCTCACTCACACGGTATCGCGAATCACTTCCCGATAGGTCACCTATCCTTTCACTACTCTAGCCCAAGCACGCTTAACTCTGGAATTCTAAACAGATGTGTGACGGAAAAGGTAAGTCAACTTTTGGTGATATAGGTAGCCAAATCAATTCTCTTAAGCCTTTTCACATATCACAACTCGGGATGTTACAGAAGTGGTCATTGTTGATGAGAAGACAGATGCTGAGATCTTGGAGAAGATTGTGAAAGCCAAGGGTAAAGGAAAGGTTGGAGAAGAGAAGAAAACAACAAAAGATGGTGAATCTGCTGCTCCAGCAAGTGAGAGCTCTCCTGTCCCTCCTCTCTATGAACCCAAGCTTCCATTCCCTGGTAGATTCAAGAAGCAGCTGCTACAGAAGTACAAGGCTTTGTTTGAGAAGCAGATGAGTGAAGCTTAGGTTACAATGCCCATCATTGATGCTTTCATGCTTATTCCTCAATACAGCAAGTTCCTGAAAGATGATGTAGCTGCTAAGAAGAAGGAGATGGAGGCATGATGGTTCTAAGTCATGAGTGCAATGCCATCATTCAGAGGCTTGATGCTCCAGAGAAGCTAGAGGATCCAGGATGCTTCACACTACCTTGTGCTCTTGGACCTATGGTATTTGAGAAATGTCTCTGCGATTTGGGAGCTAGTGTCAGCTTGATGCCTTTGTCTGTGGCAAAGAAGCTTGGCTTCACTCAATACAAGAAGTGTAGGCTCTCTCTGGTTTTGGCTGATCGATCAGTGAAGTACCCTGTGGGCATTCTAGAGAACCTCCCTGTGAAGATTGGAAGGTATGAGATACCTACAGATTTTGTGGTGCTTGAAATGGGTGAGGAGGCTCAAGACCCATTGATTCTTGGAAGGCCATTCTTAGCTACAGCAGGGGCTATTTTGAATGTGAAAGAAGGGAAGATTGACCTCCATTTGGGCAAGGAGAACATCCTCCACTTTGAAATCAAGGAGAAGATGAGGAACCCCACTGTATTTGGACAAGCCTTCACCATTGAAGAGATGAATCCTCCTCCTGCTGATGATCAATTTGATGAGCTACCACCTGAGGAAGATGGGGTGTCAACTCCACTCTCTGCACCTAATCCAGCCTGATCCAAAGGAGGCAAAGTCAAGCTAGAGACTTAAAACAAGCTCACTTGGGAGGAAGTCCCATGAGTATCCTTGTATATATTGCATTAGTATTTGCATTTTCATTCTATTGCATAAAACAATGGGAAAGTGAAGTTGTGTGCAGGTATTGAGCATAAAGTCGGACACCAGAGCGATCTCATCGCAGCGACACCTCTAGGTCGCTCCACCTGGGAGCGACATGTCCAGAGCGAGATGCTGAGGTCGCTCGCATCACACGCGAGTGGAAACACAGAAACCGACCTCAGAGCGATCTTCTCACAGCGACATACCGAAGTCGCTCCAGCTGGGAGCGACCTGTCGCAGCGACGTCACACCTCGCTCCACGGAATGTAACACACAATCCCACTATCCCACTTTTCCTTGTAATTCGCATTTCCATTGGGTACCTCACTCACACAGAGACTGTGTGATTTAAGTGTGGGGGAGGTACCAAGTATTTGATCATGTTTGTTTTCATGATTTTGAGTCTCATGCATTGCATATTACATTCTTATTTGCATAGAAAAATCCAAAAAATAAAAATATTTGAAAAACACAAAAATAATCATTTAGTTGCATCATTTGCATTTTTAGGATTGAGTCTAGAAGCATATAGGTTGCATTCATGCATTAGGGGGATTTCAACCTTGTAAAGAGCTCATGCTAAGTACTGAATTTGTTGACCTTTGTAATCATGACAAGTAGCTTGAGCACCCTTTGGAAAGCTTGTAAACTTCGCGCCTTGAATGCTCCTCTTGAAACTCATTTGACTGTTGATACTCTCTCTTTGAAGCAAGTTCCTGTTTTAATGTCTCTTGCATATGGTCCCTTGTGTACTAAGTCATGGATATACACACTTGAGTTGTCCCATCTGTTTTACCAATCTTTTTGACAAACTCAAGTGGTACTCCACTCCCAAAACCCATACCTCCTTTTTAAACCATCATTATTTGTTGAGTGAGGCCTCTTTGGAAAGCTTTACATGTGCATAATGTTGAGAGTATTGGGAACGACAATGCTTAGTCTCCATTCTTGCTAGATTAGTCACTCTATTGTCTAGCTATAGGAAGGGGGTGAGTGTTGTGATTGTGATTTGGGATTATGAAAGATTTGACTCTTTGTGCTTAAATGATTAGTCTTTATGGGATAAGTGGAGAAGTATCTAGCTCTTATTGTGAAAAGTCTTGGCCCCCAAATATATAAAAAAAAATAATAATAAAAAAAAGAAAAAAAAAGGGAATGAAAAAGGGGGCTAACAAAGTTGTTAGGAGCTAAGATTTGTTTTAAAATTGTGAAAAATCCTTTATTGATTTCAAAAAGAAAGAGTCTGATGTGAAGAATGTTCTTGGGATCTTTTGGTGAGAGATGTGAGTTGGGTTTGACATTGAGGAATAATTAAATATCTTGTATGTTTGGGAAAGGGTAGAACAATGGAGATTGAGCATTGTATGCATGAGTTGATCTCTTTCTTAGATATGTTATGTGTAATGTCAAAGCTACTGTGTTTTGAGAGTAAACCACCTTAAAAGATTATTTTGAACCTCTGATTTCACTTGCATTAAAGCCTTTGTCTTACCAAACCAAATGACTTGGACCAGTTGACCATTTGTGAGATGTCTATTGAGTTTGCTTCATAAATGTTAGAGAGTTGTGGATTTGTGGTTTGTAGATGCATGGTTAATGAGTGTAGAGATCAAAGGAGCTAAGATAGGCTTAGAGAAGTTAGAGATGGATAAAATCTTTGCTCTTGCTATTTGGTATGATTATGCAAGGTTGTTAGGTTGAGAACTAAGAAGAGTTTCTTTTGGTTATGAGTCCCCATTTTCAAACTTTTTCTCCTTGGTTCTTGAAAGTTTACTTGTGGACAAGTAAAGGACTAGTGTGGGGGAGTTGATGTCTTGCATATTTGCATTGTTTTAACCATTCATTCATAAGCATTTTCATCATATAGAATAGGATTTAGACATATTTAGGTTGCATTTTGCATGCATAAGTCTTTATTAGGTACTGGAGTGCCAAGTGAGGTTATTGGAGACATTTGGATGCACTTGGAGCTCAAAAGATGTGAAAAGGATGATGATTGGACGAGAGGAGCCTGGAGCGACCTGCAGAGGTCGCTGTGAGACCTCGCTCCAGCCGGAGCGACCTTGACGACCAAAGCTGGAGCGACCACTCCAAGTCGCTCGGCTTTACACGGCTCGAAGACGAAGAAAATGCCTCCGGAGCGACCCCTCGCAGCGACCACCCGAGGTCGCTCCCGAGCCCAGAGCGACCTCTCGGAGCGACTGGCCGAGGTCGCTCCGCGTTATCAGTGCACGATTTTTATTATTTTCAAGGACCTTTTTGCAATTTATTGTGCACGTTTTTGCACTGAAAAACCTAATGTTTAAGTATTCTTTGTAGCCACCATTGGCAGATTATCTTTTATCTATTGAAGAACACAAAACTCTCTCAAGAAAAGTTCTCTTTTGAATTTGATTGTTCTTGTGTTCTTGTGATTTTCTCTTCTAGTTCTCTATGATTCATCTGAAATCCACCATGGGTTTAAGAGGAATCATGGAGATTAGTGAGTAATCACCTTTTGGATTCATGGGTTAGGGTGATTAAGGGTGATTAGGCTAGTTCTAGGATGTTTTAGGTGTAGATCATACTTGTTCCTTGCTAGTAGAGTGATCTTAATGCATCATTTGAGTAGGCCACTCAAAAGGTGATCTCTAGGTATTTCCCACCCAAAAGGTGTTTGATGAAATGACTGAGTCAACTCTCCTAGGCTCTTAGTGTACTTTGCCAAAGATGTTTGTTGTTAAAGATGCTAAGATAGCTAATAGACTTGTTAGTAATGATTGCTTGCATGTTATTCAACCAAAGACATTTGATGTTTGAAACATGTTAGCAAATGAGCATTCATCTAGACATAGAGCTTGCTTAGAATTGTGTCTAGGCTTAAGGTTGATAGTTTGATTTATCATTTACATTCCTTAGTTCGAAACCTGATCACCCAAGGTCTAAATCCCTATACCCATGAGTTCTCCTTTCCAATAGCTTAAAAATATCATTTTTTATTACTTTGCTTTAGCTTTAATCATTAGTTTAGAAATCATCAAATCACTGGCTGCACTTAGATTAGGCAAATACTTGCATTCTCACTGCTTTGAGTCCCTCAGAACTGGTTCGACAACTTACTACCACTATACTATCATTTGATTTAGGAGCCTCAAAACTCCTAACATCAAAAACTCAGCACATCTTTAGGTTGATTTTGCATGTGATTAAATATGATACTACTTTTACGATTGTAATCAATATTTGGGTTGGTTTTAGCACATCCCCAAAAAAGAAGAACATGTAATTTTTAATTTCCAACTGACGTTTTATTTATTTCAGTTGGATATATATGTATTGAGCTGAAACTAGCTAAAGAAGATACTTTTGATATATTCAAATTGATTAGTAAAATAAATTCAAATAAAATGATTTCAAAAGTTTACTCAATAAATTCAAGGGAAAATCACATAAAAACTTTTAAAGTTGTAATTACTGATATTTTAAACCTCCGACTTTTTCACTAACACTTAAAACATTTAACCTGACATCTTTATCACAGAAAATATTCAATTTGGCTTACTTGTGATGTGTAACTGTTCATTTACGTATAAAAAATGATGATGTGTAAATTTAAAAAAAAAATAAAAATAAAATTAGAAAATTAAATATTTAAAAA
>NW_026617798.1:0-15250 GCF_000801105.2 Raphanus sativus
TACTCAATCTCCAAAGACGATGCAACACTTCTGCTAGCTCACTTTCGCTGGTACTGCGTCATAACATTTTGTATTTCTTGTTCTCAAGAAACCTATTTTGAATCTCTCTGTTATTAAAAAAAAAAATATTTACTCTCAGGGATGTTAGTGAATTTGACAAGAAATGGTCTGACAATGCCCAAAGTGTTAAAGAAAGCGTTGGATTAATTGGAGTTGGATAACACCACTTGATTTACCTTCTGACGATAAAAAAGTAACATCCATATGTTTTTCTCCCACATCATTTTTGACCGTGTCTAAATTAACAAATATACATTATCACCTTTAATAATCTTTGTATAGTGTCTGTTGTGGAATCTGCTTCAAACTACTCTCACTCGAGAAGTCTGCATCGGTCTCATGTGGCCATCGTGTATGCGAGTTCTGCTGGACAAGTATGATCTCCCAAATGTTTATCTCTTGTTCTTTCTCGACCTTATACTGATCTGTAATTTTATAGGTCATATCAACAAAGCATCAATGAGATTCCAGATGTTGACGGTACTGGACATTAATAATGTCCATACGGTATTGTCCAGCTTCGGTTGGTAGAGACATGATCGAGAGATTTGCTTCAGAGAAAGAGAAGACTAAGTACGATCGATATCTCTTTAGATCTTACGTTGATGGCAGCAAAGTGGTACAGAAAGTCATAACACACAACCTTAGATTAGTCATATAGAAAGTCAAAGTGCTGCTAAAGGGGTTTGATTTAGCTTATTTCTTGTTTGGCATTTTAGATGAAATGTGTGCTCTGCCCAGGGGCGTAGCTGCGATGTACATCTTACTCCTGGTTCTGGAAACTTTGATGTCTTATGTCTCTGCTTGCTTAGTTTCTGTTGGAATGTGAGCATCTTTGGACTTGAACTCTCTTTGTTCCAGTTTCTATTTTACTGTGTATTGAAAATTCTCTTCAGTGCAGCAAGGACACTCACAGCCTGTGGACTGTGAATCAGCTGCAAACTGGTTAGCAATGAACAGTTCTGATTACCAAGACCCCAACTGGTAAAACAAAATACTAAATCTATTTCCCATATTATATAAACTTGAATCTTTTTTTTTGTAACACCTTGAATCTTTTAAATGTTTACTTTTGGATTATGAGTTCAGGGTACGACAGAACACGGTGCCTTGTCCTAGGTGTGAGCTAAGGATTATAGAAAATCAAGATTGGTCACTGAAGATGAAATGCTTACCACCTTGTAGCTATGACTCTGGTGGTTATTTAATTTCACAATATGTCATCTCTGTTTGCTCCATTAGTTCATGTCTTGTGGTTTTACACTTTAGTTTTTGGTGAAATTCCTCCGCAGGCGCTGCCGTGGTGTATGGACTGAACATGGTGGAGAAAATGGCTTAGATTTATACACTTGTATCCATGATGAGGTCTCGGAAACTTGCCATATGATCTTTGAAAAGTTTTATGGTTTGCGTATTATTAACCAATTTGTCTGCTTGACCTCTCCATGTTGTATATACTTTTTGCTGATGATGTAGTATGAAGAGACTGTTTTGGGGAATACGGCAGAATCTGCTGCAGATAGATACAGAGATTGTCACCAAAATTGGACGAATAATGAATCGGTAATATTATAAACTTTTCAATGAACTCTGTATCCAATATTCATTTAAGAAATTGTATTGACATCTCTTGACTATGTTTTTGGTACAGTTGATGCAACTAGCAAAAGCAAAACTCCAGCAACTGCACACTGATATTGTAAGAGAGATCTATGCTGTTCTGTTTCAGTCTCTGTAAATTACAGTTGAATCAATATATCTTTTCCTTGTTTGCCAGATTCCGGGCTTAAGTAACAAACAGTTAGCAACGGTACAGCAGCTTCAGTTCATCGCGGAAGCTTGGTCTCAGGTTAGCAAAACTAAAACCAGTGACAGACATCTTTGCATTCTGTGTTATGGTCTCCACGTAATTGAAGTGACATGCATACATAAAATACAGATCATGGAATCTAGAAGGGTCTTGAAATGGAGTTATGCTTATGCGTATTACCTAAGAGAGGACCAGGTCGAAAAGCAAGCTTTCTTGAAGCTCAAGCAAGGTTCGTAACTTTGAAGACATTCACTAGCTAGTAAAGACTAAACTAACAATGCAATGTTGTTGATCAGACAAAGCAGAGATTCCTCTGCGAAAGCTGTACAACTATGCAGAGGATGAACTGAATGCGTTGCTTGACTCAGATGGACCTTCGGAGAATTTTAATAAATTCCGCAGCGATTTAAGTGACTGGACTAGGTTTTACTATATCCTTCTTTCTTGCTTCTCAAGCAATCCTAACACCTACCCTAATCTTGAGATATTTCGTTTTTTTTTGTCACACAACAGAATAACGCGAATTACTACGAGCTTCTTGTAAGAGATCTTGAAGATGGCTTAAGTAATGTTGTCCCTAATCAAGGCCAGTTTGTTGAGGATTTGGAGTTACACATCTAAGGGAAACGATCTTGTAACATTTAAATCATTGCGAATAAATTTATTTTAATGTTTAAAGTACTAATTATATAGGGAAATCATTGGATTTCTCATGTCTGATATGAACTCTGTTTCGTTTTGTATCTATCTATAATCTTCCTTCGCTATTCATACAAGACACACAAGGACCCAGTTGTTGTAGACAGAAAACGTAGAAGAGTTTTATACTTTTACTTACTTCGTGTTTATACCTCCTTTTGAGCAAAAGGCATTGAAGCCTTATTAACATAAACGTGCATATTCCTTAGATCTTGAGGTATAGTAATCCAGAGGTACCATCGAATCCTTTGGATCTGTAGAACTTTGAATACTCTGTGATGGTGGTGTCTCTCTATATTGGAGGGTTTTGTTCAGACAAAAGCTCTTTGATAGGTCCATAAACTCTAGGATTCGCCATCAGATGCGAACTGAAGAAGCAGCCCACTGAGATACGCGGTCCAGCTCCATTCGCCAAAACACGATGCTCCACGCTTATGAACTTGCCGTTGGTAATAAGCTGCACAAATACCCAATAAGATTTAAAAACATTGATCCAAGCTACAAATTAAAGGGTAGGTTAGTTAGTTAGTTAACCTGGAGAAGGTCTCCAACGTTGACGACAAGAGCTCCAGGTACAGGAGGAACATCAACCCAGTATTGGTCATGGAGAACTTGTAGCCCTCCGATGTGGTCGTCTAGAAGAAGAACCGTGAGAAAAGAGTTGTCTGAGTGTTTGGTTAAGCCAAGAGTCAGATCTGGTTGAGGACAGGGAGGGTAATAATGGCCGAGTAGCAGTAATGATTTGGTGCAGTCCATGTCCTTGAGGTGATTAGTGTTTAACCTAGAGCTTCTGATAGAAGCTCAAAGAGCAATTTACCCACTTTCATCACTTCCTCTGAATATTCAATCATAACCTCCCTAACAAAATCCCCACCAAAAAAAAAACATTAACAAGACACATTTTATTCATTTGTTGAGTTCTTGTAATGAATATAGAGATTCCGACATATGCTTAGTAAGCTAGTATGATCTTAATCTCCTTCCTTTATGAAAACCATAGCTCCTAATTCAATTCTTTTTTTGTTCAAAAAGTCTAAAAATGAATATTGTTATTGATCTATCTATATTGTCTACTATTTGATTGTTATATTGATTATAACAAAGTTCGAATCATACCCGCAAGACGCTGGCAAGTCCTCCGGTCTAGGAGGATCTGGAGCAGTGTAACAACCTAGCGTATCTCTCCAGTTAGCAGCCGGCGAGCTATACAGATCGAAGTTGCTACTGTAAACCACATTGCTACTCGGATCTCGAGAGTAGAACCCTTTCCTCACTTCCGGGTCTTGCTCGTGAAACTCACGAACCCTTCTTTCATCCTCTCCATCACATCTAGCGAGATACCGTGATGATCACCTGGAAGAAGCCCCGTCTCTCAGCCGCGTCTCCTATCTTCTCCACCAGGTTCCGCCGCGAGGTGGTAGAGTGCGTGCTGCTGCCTCCTTGGAGATCGATTGTTGGGATGGTGAACTGCGATGATGAAGGTGGTTTTGGGCTTGTTATAGTAGCGGGAGGTGCACGGAAGATGGCGGGAATCTCGGAGACTCCGGCCTCGACGAGGCCTTTCACGCCGGTCTTGGTCTCGTCGAAGGCTTTTAGCTGAGTTGAACGATCCAATGCAACAGTGGTCGTAGACTCCATTGTTGTTTTTTTTTCTCGTTTATGCAAAGAAGGTTTGGAGAACAAGTTGCTTCTTAATAACTTGTGTTTAGAGTCAAGTACCAAACCAGATTTTAAAACATGATTCACGTCTGAAATTATTTAGAAAAAATCAGGAAAATTCAAAAACAAATCTGAAAATAATAAAATAAAATAGATTCGAAAAATAAAATGATTATATATAATACATATTTTCTGTATATATATATATAAATATATAGTATTTTTTAGAAATTTGGATAGAGAAATTCTCATTGGAGTTGCTCTAATAGTACTCACTGTCTTCTTCTGGAGGGTGTTCTGGTAGTATCAAAGGGAAAGATCTTATTCAAAATCATTGTGAATGCATTTATGTTGAGAAAGGACCAGTTGTTATAGAGAGGAAACGTGGAAGAGTTTGATACTCTCACTTCCAACTTGGTGTTTATACGAACAACACACACACACTCTTTGAAGCCCACAACACGGATCTTTTGGGCTCAACTAGAAAAGAAAAAAAAAACATTTAAAATAACTCAAAAACCGAGAAAGTCAAAAGTCTTCATCTTTAGTGAGATGTATGTTGTTGTCGGGAGAGGAGGAGGTTTTGTCATGTTTTCCACTTGCTTTTTATATGATTAAAACGTTTCGTTATCACATCTACTCGGTTTCTGAATCCTGAAGCCACCAGCGATTCGGAATCTCTCTCGATCAAACTTAACAAAGTTGTTTACTTCCTCCTTTGCGAGATTCTCAGGAACCTCTTTTCTGAGTGAGAGGGGTTTTGTCTGATTCCCTCTAAAGCTCAAGCCTTTAGGGAGAGTAGAAAGGATTTAATTTATCGATCATGGATTCAGATGATGACATGCTGGTGCCCACGATATGGGATCGGGAGAGATGATTTTTACAGCGGTGGTGATGATGATGAACAACGAAAGTGATGGTGATGAGACCGATTACGGGTTCGTTGAGGAAGACGTGGATGATTCCCTCTTGATCGCCTCCCATCGTTCTCAGGTGTGTGGCTTTGTTTACAGCTTTGCATAGATTTAGAACTTGTTACTACTTATAGTACTTGCTTTTGCAATTGACGACTAATGTTGGAAGAGTGTGTCTATTTAGGATAGTTAGTCTATGGCTCTTTGTTGATTACTTCATTTGATAGTATTAAATGGCTGTTAAAGTTTGGAACTTGTTTGCCGTTTTGAGCTTACTTTAGTGTTTTTTTAGCAGCTTAGTTCTTTTTGTTGTTAAGACTTTTGTTATGCAATGCCTAGTCTTATAAGTGATGGATAGGTAGATCAGGTGAAATTTAGTTTTCTTTATACGGCTGATTGTTTTTTTTTTTCTATCTGTTTATTTCACATCTGCTCTTATTTCACTGTGATCATCGACTCATTTTTTTTGTTGAATGATGCATGCTTCCAGATAAATTATGTTGTTCTCAAGGAAGAAGATATCCGCAGACTTCAGATGGATGACATTGGAAGAGTTTCCATGGTCCTCTCCATAACCGAGGCCGAAGCCAGCATTTGCTTCTTCACTATCACTGGTAATTTTTTTTTAACATTTTCTGTGTTACCATCTCTCTCTCTGTTTCCCTATATTGATGCGCCCCCTTTCTCTAATCCCGAGAGATTTGTCATTTTAGGAGTGTAAGTAAAGTACATGATGAATGGTTTGCGGATGAGGAGGGAGTTCGGAAAGCTGTTGGCATATTGGAGAGACCTCTTGTTTCAACCCCTGACTGCGGAGAAGTAATTAATTCCTTTTGATTTTTTGTCAGACTCTTGAATTGTTGTTGTTAGTTCACTGTCGTTTCACTGACGCATTTTTTGATGTTTTTTTAGATTACATGTGGAATATGCTTTGAATCATTTCTTCCTGAAGAAATTGTATCTCTTTCTTGTGGTCATCCTTTCTGCTCAACCTGCTGGACTGGTATGTCATGTTTCCCGCTTGTAGATGCTTTCTGCTACAACATTTATTTTATTTTTATTTTTCTTCTTATTACCTTTACTTGTATACTCTCTACAATTATATAGGTTATATCAGTACAACCATCAATGATGGCCCAGGATGCTTGATGCTAAAGTGTCCCGAGCCTTCTTGTCCTGCTGCTGTTGGTCAAGATATGTTTGAAAATTCGCTTCCAGGGAAGACAAAGACAAGTACTATAATATTTCCTTAGGTCATATGTTGAAGACAACAGAAAGGTAAGGCCTCCAATGTTGTAAAGTGGCTATTGAAATTGTGAACTGGTGTTGATAGTCTATTCTTAATCTTTGTATGGTTGGCTGCCAGATCTATTCTTATAAGAAAAATTCTAGATAACCACAACTTTTCTTCAACGTTGATTTAAGCAAACTATGGTGCTCTTTCCTCCCTATGATTATGGCGCTTGTCTTGTCTTGATTTCCCTCTCTCATTTGTTTTTTTTCTGCTTCAGATGAAATGGTGTCCTGCCCCAGGGTGCGAGCATGCAATTGAGTTTGCTGCCGGGACTAGCAATTATGATGTTTCCTGCTTGTGTTCACGGAGCTTTTGCTGGAATGTTAGTTCTTTGGTGTCGTAACCGACTAAGTTAATCACTTTGGTTTATCTCTGAGCCTGTAATAAATAAATATATATGAAATTTCCAGTGCACTGAAGAGGCTCACCGTCCTGTGGATTGTCACACAGTAGCACAATGGATACGTAAGAACAGCGCTGAATCTGAAAATATGAACTGGTATTATTCCGTGTTCATGCTTCACCAATCTTCTGTTCATTTCTCTTGCATCTTCCAATCTCATTATACTAGTTGCTAACCAGTTTTGCACCTCCTCTTACCCAGGATACTTGCAAATTCAAAGCCTTGCCCCAAATGTAAGCGGCCAATTGAAAAGAATCATGGATGCATGCACATGACATGCACACCTCCTTGTAAATATGAGTTTTGTTGGTAATGCTTTATCCCCCCCATCTCTGAAGATGTCTGAGTTTGGTTGTTAGCTGTTACTATCCGATGCCTTATGGTTTTAATCTTGTGATGGAAATGCAAGAAGTGCTAATGAATGTAGTCTTTATATGTAATGAATCTTTAGGCTTTGCCTTAATGCATGGACAGCTCACGGGAAAGAACTGGTGGTTTTTATGCCTGCAATCGGTATGAGTCGGCTAAGCAAGAAGGACTAGTAAGTCCTCTTCTACTTCTTTGATAATCCGTTGCATTTTCTGCAAGTCAGTGATGGTTTTTAGTTTTTTTTTTTTGTTGAATTGGTTTGTTTTAGTATGATGAGGCTGAAAAGAGGAGAGAGATGGCAAAAAATTCGCTCGAGAGATACACTCATTATTATGAACGCTGGGCAAGCAATCAGACGGTATGTACAATTTTTGATACTAACTGGCCTTGAACGCTTAAAGTGTTCGAGACACTCTAATTTAGGTTCTTGCATAAGATAGAGAATCATGAGATATCCTGACTTCCCAGTTGTGAGCAAATCAGTACTGATGTTTGAAGTACGGGAAAAATAGCATTATAATGAGCTTGGCATGATAAAAAAAAATTGCAGCATGTTGGAGCTAACTTGATTTTCCATTTTCTTTTCATGGCTTGTGAGCATCGAATATGTGAATCATGTGAGTATCTTTATATAAGTCGAAACCAACTAATGTGTTTATAGGCTGTTTACATCTTATAAACAAAGATAACTGTAGAGTTGTGTTTCTTACTTGGCTGCAACACTTACAAGACATTATGTTCTACTACCCAATGTTAAGAGGTTTCTCGTCTTCCCATCATATGTACTTTACCCTTTTTTTTCTTTGTCTGCTTTGGCAGTCGAGGCAAAAAGCTTTGGAGGATCTGGAGAAAACTCGATTGGAAAAGGTAAGAACTGTTGTTAATGTTATTGTTTATTTTTTTATCTCCTTGTTGATCTGATAGTTAAGCTTCTTTGGAGTGGAGAATGATTTGAGCAAACAGTGTTTCCTTTGCTATTATTTGCAACGCCAAATTGTGTCCAGACTCTAGATAGGGACTGTATTGTTAATGGCATTTTCTCACATTCTGTTGTCAAACTTTTCCTCCTTGTTTTTTCTAGCTCGAGAAGCTTAGCGACATACAGTGCACTCCGGAATCTCAGCTGAAGTTCATCACAGAGGCGTGGCTTCAGGTTAGCAAGCTAAATATTAAAATAACTAATGAGATTTTAATTTTACAAACATCTCTCTGAATGTTCCTCCCCATTATTATACCTTTACAGATAATTGAATGCAGACGGGTACTGAAATGGACATATGCATATGGGTACTATCTACCTGATCACGATAAGAAACAATTTTTCGAGTATTTGCAAGGTCAGAATCCTCCTCATCTGGCTGGAAAAGCTTAGTTTGTTGTGTCGGTGAGCGATTAAAGTTTCTCTTGTTGGTTATTGATCAGGGGAAGCTGAGTCAGGTTTGGAGAGGCTCCACAAATGCGTAGAGAAGGAACTGGAGGATTTTCTAACTGCTGAAGGCCCTTCCGATGACTTCAATCATTTCCGGACAAAGCTAACTGGTTTGACCAGGTGAAATATTGTTTTTCCTTCTTAATCTACTCGGCTGTTTGGTACAAGATAAACTCTGTGTCTGAATTAGGATTGAGTAATATTCAGATCAGTTGTTGCATCTGTAGTCAGATACTGAAATAGCTGAAGAACGATATAAAAGCTAACACCGCAATGACTTGTTTATTGTATACAAACAGCATAACGAAAACCTACTTTGAAAATCTGGTGAAAGCTCTGGAGAATGGACTTGCTGATGTGGATACTAGTACGCAAGGGGCTAGCAGCAAATCAACAAGCTCTAAATCTAGCAAGACAAAAGGAGGCGTTGTGAAGGGTAAAGGAAGCTCCAAAAATGCCGGGTCGGCAGAAACTCTGATGGAAACTGAGATCTCTCTCCTCAGGTTTCAGATTACAATCGCTCTGCCTCATTAAGGAATCTATTGACTTGGAAGTAAAAAAAAGAAAGACCTTTTAAAGAGTTAATTGAGCAAAACTGGAGAAAGGTCTACTGAGGCACACAATTGCACGCACAAGTGAAGTGTCTTTCTCTGTCTTATGCCGGATAAGAGTTTGTAATATTTGTATAGTATAATAGAATATTCACATGGTTACTTTGACTTTTTGATTTGTCTTGCTCTACTAATGCAACGTCTATGAACACCAAATGGAGTCTCTTTTGTCTGAAGTTTCTCCATGTCAAGAAGAAATGTTACCATCTCCTTTGTATTAGTCTCTTCAAAAGCAACTCAAGAAAGTTCAAAATCTACTATTTTTTGTGGGTTGGTGGGTCATATATAATAATAATATTTTTCTACAATAAATAACTGTTAGTATGACTGAAATGTAACTAAACCTTGGGTGTTTGTAAGAATTGTTAATCGTCATATTAATCTAATTTAAAATTAAGGTAATATAAGATAATATTGAGGGAGTTATTTCAAATAATCCAAACTTGTAAGGAGAATATCCACTATTACTAGCTAGGGAGAGACAGGAATAGAGATATCCTGACGTCCAAACAGGGAGTGAAGTAAACAAAAATTTATTAAAGCAGCAGCCGGAAACCAAAAAAAAAAAAAGAAGAGAGAAAAAAAAAAACGCTTAGAAGGAAGAGCAAAGAAGAGACGGACCTGCAAATCCTGCAGTCTCCCACTGAACGCTTTCGAATCTTTCTCACCTCTCTCCAAATCTTCAGGTTCTCGCGTCTCTAAGTTTATCATCAAAATCTGTTACGCCTTGCTCGATTTTTGCATTATCTCCGTTTGTTTATTGATTGGCTCCTCTGAGTTGTATAGCTAATGCAATCGGATAAATAGCTGAACGTAAGGAGTAATCTCTTCTCCGTTGCGTACAGAAACCGTAGATTTACTTGAGCTGAGCACGTCCGGCTCCAGTTTCTAGGGTTTGGTTAGAAATTTTTTGTTTTAGAGGCGTCCCTTCTTGGGTGAATGCATGTCTATTAAGAGTTTAGACTATCAAGAAAGGGAGTGGCTATGTTGCTTTTCTACTTATTCTCTAGTTTGAGTGTTTGAAATCTACAGTTTTTTTGATCCGTTATATTGGCTATGTTGCTGAGATGTGATATGTGAATCTTTAAGTTTTTTTGTAGTATATGGAAGTAGGTAGTAGTCATCAGAGGTAGCGTTTTTCCCCTATGCATCCGAAGAGTCAAGGAGATGGGTTGGATACTAAGCCGGTTAGAAGCAGCGATAGGCTTAGGAGGAGACCCAATTGTATGGCCGCTCTTACTATACTACTCCCCCAACTTACATCATAACAGGAAAAGAAAAAACACCAAGACGAGAACCGCTGCTTCTCAGATCGCTAAGATGCTCCATAAAGGGAACAAGCCAGCACGGGCATCCAACGCTACGGTAAAATTTTTTTTCTCATCTGAAAGTACCACTGGGTGATGTTTAGTCTGTTTATGTGAATGAGTGGAAAGAGGAGTTACTGTTGTTGAGTTTACTACTAATTAAGAGCATTTCTGCGTCCCCTGGTTTTAAGTAGATGCCAGTTTCTATGATTATTTACGCCGCTATGAAGGTTCACTTTGGAGAAATGATCATTTTAGTCCGACGATAGTGGTGGCTGTTGTCCTATTAGTGACCTGTATTGCATCTTGGTCTCTGATGAAACCATATGTTGATAACATTGCTAATCACCTACAGCCAATTGCACCCGACCTCCGTCGTTCCACTAGGAAGAGAAGACTTTCTGTAAATCTTGAAGACTATACTGACAGTTCTGGAGCGGAGGATGAAGATATGATGGTCAGGATATTTTCCTCTTGAATATGAATTTCAGCTACTTTATGTGTCATGCCTTTTAAGAATAAGTTTCTGATCTTTTACAGAGTCCCGCATATCGAACTTTAAGGAGTAGAGGCAGTAATGGAGTTCATCGAAATTTCTCATCTTCAAAAAGTAGAAAGGCCATGGAAACTGAATCAGCACCACGACGTGAAGGTCTTCGTCCTCGTCGTTCAAAGATAATTGCTAATAAACGACTGAAAACAGAATCTGGCGCCAATCAAGATTCGTCAGAAGAGAAAGATGGCCCAGAAGAAACCGAGAATGGAAATGAACTAGATGATCATGATGCTGATGATGGTGAAGATGAGGTTGAGGCTGAAGACGAGGGAGATGGAGAAGATGAGAAGAAGATGGCGATGATGATGAAGATGGTGATGAAGAACAGGAGGGAAGGAAGAGATATGATCTGCGAAACCGCGCCGAAGTGCGTAGGATGCCTACAGAAGAAATTAACAAGCAACAACAGCCTAGATCTCCCCGAGAGTGTTGCATCAAGGCATGGGCACCAGGGTTGGAAGGGATGTTAGGAGAGGTGGGTCTAGGCTTCACAAGCGCCATCGCTTTACAAGAACAGATGATTCTGATGATTCTCTTCTTGTTGATGAGCTGGATCAGGGCCCTGCAATTCCCTGGGCTCGAGGTGGAAACAGATCTGGACCACCTTGGCTATTTGGGGTTTGGACACGTACGGATCAAGTTCATTGGGGTTGAATGTTGGAGCTTCTGGTTGGGGTCACCAAAGCGATGGTTTAACTGCATTAACTTCCGGGGTTCAGACTGCTGGGCCAAGCTCTAAAGGAGGTGCAGATATTCAGCCACTGCAGATCAATGACAATATTAATTTTGACGACATTGGTGGGCTGTCCGAATACATTAATGATTTGAAGGAAATGGTTTTCTTTCCGTTGCTGTACCCAGAGTTCTTTGCAAGTTACAACATTACTCCTCCCAGAGGTGTGCTGCTGTGTGGTCCTCCAGGGACTGGTAAAACACTGATTGCTCGAGCATTGGCATGTGCTGCTTCAAAAGCTGGACAGAAAGTTAGCTTTTATATGCGAAAGGGTGCTGATGTCCTTAGCAAGTGGGTTGGCGAGGCTGAGAGACAACTAAAGCTACTCTTTGAGGAGGCTCAGCGAAATCAGCCTTCGATAATCTTTTTGATGAAATTGATGGTCTTGCTCCTGTAAGATCTAGCAAGCAGGAACAAATACATAATTCGATTGTTTCAACATTGCTGGCGCTGATGGATGGCCTTGATTCTCTGGTCAAGTTGTTCTCATTGGAGCGACAAACAGGGTAGATGCAATTGATGGAGCATTACGCCGGCCTGGCAGATTCGACCGAGAGTTCAATTTTTCTTTACCAGGCTGCGAAGCACGAGCCGAGATATTGGATATCCACACTCGTAAATGGAAAAATCCTCCTAGTCGTGAGCTGAAAGAGGAACTAGCAGCTAGTTGTGTAGGGTATTGTGGTGCTGATCTGAAAGCTTTGTGCACTGAAGCTGCCATTCGTGCTTTTCGTGAGAAATATCCACAAGTTTATACCAGTGATGATAAATTTGCCATAGATGTTGGGTGGTTAAGGTTAACAAGAGCCACTTTGTCGAGGCAATGTCAGCTATTACACCTGCTGCCCATAGAGGGTCTGTTGTGCAGTCAAGACCACTCTCTCCTGTTGTATTGCCATGTTTACATCGACACCTCCTTGGATCCATGAGATTAATATCAGATATTTTTCCCTCGTCAGCCATGTCATCAGAGTTGACCAAGCTGTCAATGCTTTCATTTGGATCCGCAATTTCCTCCTTTTATCGTCCTCGACTCCTGCTGCTTGGTGGTGAAGGAGTTGGACTGGTAATTGCTTGTAGTTTCGTGTGACTATTTTCAGAAGGCTTTATTATTTTGAACTGAATTAACTTACTTGTTAGCTTAACAGGATCATCTTGGACCTGCTATCTTGCACGAGCTAGAAAAATTCCTATTCATTCTCTGGGACTTCCATCTCTTCTTTCGGATCCTGGTGCCAAGACCCCGGAGGAGGCGTTAGTACATATATTTAGCGAAGCTAGGAGAACAACACCTTCAATACTTTACATACCGATGTTCAATAATTGGTGGGAAAATGTAAGTGTGGTTCTTTCTAACTAAAACTCATTTTGCTGCGGTTACTTTGGGAGATGATGTTTGCATGTTTGCTTAATACAATATATCAGCTTGTTATTGGTGGTAGCAGGAATTAGAAGTCTAATTGAATCTTGATACTGATGACCGCAGGCGCATGAAACAGCTAAGGGCTGTATTTCTGACTTTGTTAGAAGAACTACCATCAAACCTGCCCATTTATTACTTGCTACATCTTATGGTGAATTATCTGACATTGAAGAGCAGTCTGTATTTGACAATCGATCTGTGTAAGTTTATGCTCTACTTGCTATTAGACATTGTACAGTTTTATTACTGGCTTTTCTTTTGTTTTCTAGAAAAGCTGGTAGGTAACTTTCTTTGGTGTTTGGTCATGAGTCAACACTTTTTGTTACTAGCCTCTCAGTATAATATGATAATGTATGAGCTTGTTCTGAGAGCTAGTCATCCCTTCAGTGTCAAAGCATGCATTTCGGTTGTATGTGCATGTTTGTCTTGAGTTAATATATGAAGCTGTTGATGTTTGATTGAAGCTGTTGATGTTTTGGTTTGTCTGATGTTGACCACATTAAGCAGCTTTAACACTAGGGATGTAATGATCATATAAAGTTATGAACTTATGTACAAGATTTGACAAATTATGAGAATTAGCATTGCCTTTTTTATTGTTTATACGCCAACTTAGTAAACTTTTATGGTTGTACATGTATAAATTCCATCCTTGTGGTTTATTACTCGTTTTTTAGAATATGTACCTTTGCTTTCAGCTATACTGTGGACAAACCATCAGGCGAAGACAGGTCCTTGTTCTTTGACCGTTTGATTGAAGCTGCTCTCTCAGTCATTTCAGGCTTAAATGGCAAACCTGATGGACCACCCCTTCCAGAACTTCCAAAGCTTCCAAAAGAACCTACTGGTCCAAAACCCGCAGAAATAAAAGCCAAGGTGGAAGCAGAGCAGCATGCCCTTCGACGTTTGCGTATGTGTCTCAGAGACGTTTGCAATAGGTAAATGTGTAATGGCCTTGACTCTATATAAACCTCCATTAAAATTGTCTGCTCGACGATAATCTTCTAGTGATTGATGGCCTACCGTGCACGTTTCAAATGTTCTATTTAAATCTATATGCTTATGTGATAACAGTTGTCTCGTTACTTTTATATTATATAACTTGTAGTATACGTTTGCTATGCAGGATACTATATGATAAAAGATTCAGCGCATTCCACTTCCCAGTTACTGATGAGGATGTTCCAGACTATCGCACAATAATTCAAAATCCAATGGATACGGCAACTCTGCTGCAGCGTGTCGATGCTGGGCAGTACCTCACATGTTCACCGTTCTTGCAAGATGTTGATCTCATTGTGAGAAATGCCAAGGTGGACTCCTGTTTTACTACAACACATCTCTCCTTTTTACATGGCTATAAAACCTTTACAATCTAGAGAATGTGGTCTTATTTACAAAATGTTGATCTCATTCATCCAGGCTTACAATGGAGATGATTACGCTGGAGCGAGAATTGTCAGTAGAGCCTATGAGCTTCGGGATGTAGTATGTTTACTAGTCTCTTTTGAATGCGTTTATAGCTTTCCATGGCCTATCATTCCCACGGAGCTTTTCTCTGAAGCCATGAATATATCTTTATGTTTTCAGGTGCATGGGATGCTTTCGCAGATGGACCCAGCACTGCTAACATATTGTGATAAGATCGCAGCTGAAGGTGGTCCTGCACAGATACAGATGATCTGAGTGGATCTATCCTTGGTCTAGCTCCTGTAGTGCAGATGGGGACTGTTACTAGAGCAAGTGCCCGGCTTCGAAATGTGCAGCCAGAGGTTATATAGAACGAGAACATGAAGGTCTTAAGAAGCCTAAGAAAACAGCTGATGCTGCCTGTACAGGTAAGTAATGCCACTGCAAACGCTTATGGTTCTTGTTTTACAATCAAAACTACTAGTTGCTAATGTGACTTGGCAATACTTGTTTGTGTTAACAGATTCAGCTGCAGAGAAAAACCAGAACACCAAGATTCAGACGTAGAAATGA
>NW_026617799.1:0-15245 GCF_000801105.2 Raphanus sativus
GGATGTGCTGAATGAAAGAAGAGAACAAGACAAAGTCTTTGCTTTGCTGTTTACTCTCAACCCCGGCTACAATGACCTGATTAAGCACATCCTGAGGGGAGTGAGTCTCCCCATCTCTTGATGAAGTGTGTGCTCAGATTCAAAAGGAGAAGGGCTCCGTGGGTCTCTTTGGAGGAAAGGGAGCACTGATCATTGCAAACCAAGCCAAAGAAGAAGAAGACATGGGCGTGGCAAACAAGGGCACTTATAAACCAGAAAGAGAAGAAAGTGTGGGTGTGTGATCACTGTAAGAAGAAGGGCCATGGCAAGGAAAATGCTGGATCCTCCACCCACACCTCAAGCCTCAGAAGTTCAGGACTCCATATGCTGATGCTAGAGCTCACTTCTCTGGTGAGACTGGAGGGTCATCTACACCAAAGCAAGCAATGGCGCCTGGTGATGGAAAGGCCTTAACCTTCAGTGGAAGCTCAGCAATGGGGACTGCTCAGGATGAGACTATTAGGAGGTCAGACCTTCAGGCTCTCATCAAAGTCCTCAAGGACAACTCTGGTAACACACTCGGTACCTCCCTTAATGCATCATTACAATCCCCTATTGCTTGCATTACTTCAACCCATGAACCTAGTTGTGTTAAGCCCCTTGTAATTGACTCAGGAGCTTCTCTCATCACATGATTAGTGATTCTAGGTTGATTAGTAATGTTAAACCTGCTCTAGGAAATGTGATGATTGCTAATGGAGATAAGATACCAATTAAAGGTGTTGGAACCCTCAAACTGTTTGAAAAAGATACTAGTGCCTTTTATATGCCATCCTTTGCTTCAAACCTCTTATCTGTAAAAAGGGTCACTAATGATTTAAATTGTAATGTGATCTTTAGTCCTAATGAGGTTGTGTTTCAGGATATTGAGACTAGTAGGTTGCTTGGCAATGGTGTGAGCAAGGGAGACTTATACTTACTTGAAGACATCAAGCCGGCCTCTGATTTATCTACTGCTTTTATTTCAATTCCTGTTGACAATAATGTATTATGGCATGCTAGACTAGGTCATCCACACTCTAGGGCTCTGAACCTTTTATTGCCTAATGTTTCCTTTAAAAATGATGGCTGTGAAGCTTGTATACTTGGCAAACATTGCAAGTCAGTATTCCCTCAGTCATCTACTATCTATGAAAATTGCTTTGATCTTATTCATTCTGATGTTTGGACTGCACCATGCACATCTAGGGAGAATCATAAGTATTTTGTCACTTTTATTGATCAAAAATCGAAATACACTTGGCTCACTATGATTCAAACCAAAGATAGGGTGCTAGATGCTTTCATAAATTTTCAAAACTACATAACTAATCAGTTCAATGTTAAGATCAAAGTATTCAGGTCAGATAATGGAGGAGAATACACAAGCAATGCATTCAAAAATCACCTTGCTAAACACGGAATCCTTCATCAAACAAGTTGCCCTTATACACCACAACAAAATGGTGTAGCTGAGAGGAAAAATAGACATTTGATGGAAGTGGCAAGGTGCATGATGTTCTACACCAATGTGCCCAAGAGATTCTGGAGTGATGCGGTCATGACAGCATGCTATCTCATTAATAGAACTCCAACAAGAGTTCTTGGTGATCTCACTCCTTATGAGGTATTGAACAACCGAAAACCCTCACTTGATCACTTGCGCATATTTGGTTGTTTGTGCTATGTTTTGCAGCCTAGTATGCAAAGAAACAAGCTTGAAGCCAGAAGCACCAAGGCTGTATTCATTGGCTACTCTCCTAACCAGAAAGGCTACAAATGCTATGATCCCCACATGAGAAGAGTTCATGTTTCAAGGGATGTCAAATTTGTGGAATCAAGAGGATTTTATGAGGAGAAAAGTTGGGATGAGCTCAAGGATCTTTCTCAATCATCCTCTGATAGGGCAGATAATTTGAGACGGATAATGGAGTCTCTTGGCATCAATATGCCTCAGCCGAGTCAGAATCAAGCTGGTGGTCTGAAAATGGAAGTACTGGAGCTGGGAATCAACCTCCAGTAGCTGTGATTGAAGAAGTTACTCCAGCAAGTGAGGAGTCCCATCCTAATCCTGAAGGGGGGAATCAAGAAGAAGCATCACCACACAGTGATCAGGTTCATGATCAGGATGGAAATGCAAATACACCACTTGAGGAGCAACAAGTTGAGGAACACATGGTAGAGAACCAGAATGTGGAAGAGGAGCAGGTAGCTCAACCAATGCTTAGGAGAAGCATAAGGGAGAGAAGACCAGCCTCAGACTGGATGAATACAAGAGTGTATTTCAACAATCAAGCAGTAGCCCATCCAACCCAAGGGGTGTGTTCTCTAGCTCAGTATCCAGTGGAGCATCAAGCCTTCATCACTGAATTGGATCAAGAATGGATTCCAAAGACATATGAAGAAGCTATGCAGGATGAGGAGTGGAGAGCATCTGTTGGAGATGAGATGGGAGCTATGGAAAAGAATGGAACATACTTTGAAAGTAAGCTTCCCAAAGGAAAGAAAGCAGTGACAAGCCGGCTTCTCTTCACAATCAAGTATGGAGCCAATGGAAAGCCAGAAAGGAGGAAGACAAGACTTGTAGCAAGAGGCTACACTCAGGTCTATGGAGAGGATTACTTGGATACCTTTGCACCAGTGGCAAAGCTTCACACGATCAGAGTAGTTCTCTCACTGGCAGTGAACCTAGAGTGGGATCTATGGCAGATGGATGTCAAGAATGCTTTCCTACAAGGTGAACTAGAAGATGAAGTCTATATGAGGCCACCTCCTGGTATGGAAGATCTTGTACAACCAGGAAATGTCCTCAGGCTAAGAAAAGCAATCTATGGGTTAAAGCAATCTCCAAGAGCCTGGTACCACAAGCTCAGCACAACACTCAATGGAAGAGGTTTTAACAAGTCTGAAGCTGATCATACTCTCTTTACACACTGACCACGGAACAAGGCATCATAGTCATCCTGATATATGTGGATGACATTATCATTACAGGTAGTAATAAAGAAGGTATCATCTTAACTAAGGCTTTTCTTAAATCCTCATTTGATATCAAAGACTTGGGTGAACTAAAGTACTTTCTAGGGATTGAGATATGCCGATCTAAAGAGGGGCTATTCTTAAACCAGAGAAAGTACACACTTGATATGTTGAGTGAGGCAGGTGATCTAGGTACAAAGAAAGCAAGGACCCCCACTAGAGGATGGTTACAAAGTGCTGCGTAAGGGGGAGTTTGAAGATAAGCCATTTGGAGATGTCAAGAGATATAGAAGAATGGTTGGGAAACTCATCTACCTTACCATCACAAGACCAGACATATGTTTTGCTGTGAACCAAGTCAGCCAGCAGATGCAAGCACCAAAAGTTCATCATTGGGGCATGGTGGAGAGAATCCTAAGGTATCTAAGAGAAGCACCAGGGCAAGGAATCTGGATGGGATGCAACAGAAGCTCTGAGATAGTTGGATACTGTGATGCGGATTGGGCAGGAGATAGAGTTGATAGGAGATCAACCACTGGATACTGCACATTCATTGGAGGCAACTTGGTCACTTGGAAGAGCAAGAAACAAAAAGTGGTGTCCTGCTCAAGTGCTGAAGCTGAATATAGGCCATGAGGAAGCTTACAAGCGAGTTGATCTGGATCAAGGGGCTGCTAAAAGACTTGGGGATTGAAGCTACAACTCCAATCACTATGCATTGTGACAACCAGGCGGCTATACACATTGCTAGCAACTCAGTGTTCCATGAAAGAACCAAACACATTGAGGTGGATTGCCATAAGGTGAGGCAAGCAGTTGAACAGAAGGTTATACTCCCATGCTACACCAGAAGTGAAGACCAGCTAGCTGACATCTTCACCAAAGCTGCAAGCTCTAAGGTCTGCGAGTTCATTCATTCAAAGCTTGGACTTGTGGATCTCTCATCTCAGTGATCCCCTTGTCATGAAGTGTTCTACTCTTTCCTTGATATGTTTTTGTCCCACTGGGTTTTGCATATCAAGGTTTTTAATGAGGGAATGCTTCATGATCTTCCAAGCTTGACTTGTTCCATATGGTCAAGCTTGAGGGGGAGTGTTGAGATGAAGCAAATAAGCTACAACTAGAGTGTTTGCATAAGAGGGAATCAGGCGCATGAGAAAGAAGCAAAGGGAGAGTTAACTTGAGAAGCAAGTCTGTCCGTACAACCTAAGACCTAAACGTGGAGTGCAAGACAAGGAAGTGAGGCAGGTTGAAGTATAAACTCACCTTGACACTTACCTTGACGAGAATGAGGCAAAGGAGACGTTGGAGGAGCAGATCACATGTGTGGTGAAGCTTCAAAGTCAAATGGACCGTTAGGACAGGTCGCTTTCCATGAGCAGACTGCGCAAGACAGTCTTGGACTCACCTCAGCTTTGTTTAATCTTTCTCTAGATATTTGTTGTCACAATATTATTATATTCCTCCTGATTCACCTATTTATGTAACACTCTTATGATCTAAATTAACACACAAGAATTATTTCTCTAAGTCTCTCTCTCTTTACTCGTCACTCTCTCACTCTTTCTCACAATGTTCTTCATTTAATCATACTTTGATTCTCATAATCTCTCAGAAAGGAGTTTGGAGACTTAATATGGACGTGGGAAACACTGAGATGTCAAGGAAACATGTTTGAATAAAATAAGAGAGCCTGGTTTGAATTTGAAAAGAAGAAGTCACAATGTTGCTTAAGAGAAGCAGCTGGACCTGTCACTTTCACTCAACCAGGCTGTGTAAACCTCTCTCCTGTCACTCTCACTCCCTCTGGTCGAGATTAACCTTGGCTGCATCCTTCTGGCTTTATCAGAAACCCCACAATAATATTTTTTTAGTCATTCCCTTGTTTAATCATTGTTTATTGTAAGTGATTGTCTATTTAAAGACTTCACCACCTCTTGTAACATTTATCCAGTCTTAATACAAGTTTCTCTCATCAATTTCGTGGCTCTCTCTCCCTCTCTTGTGTCTAAACAATAGTCACAATGTAAGGGTCAAGTGAATCATGATTTAGAGGCTGCCTTAACTATCTTTCTTTTAAGGCAGCCTAATACTTGTAAAATTCACTTTAAACTCTTCTTATCTCTTCTTAAACTCTAGCTTACTGATTCTAGATCCCATTCATCTTAAGTGCATAAACTCTAAAGTGTTGTGTTACTTCTCAAGGATTAGATTCAAACTAGAGATTCTTAGCTTTCTATAACCAGTTTACTCTCTAGGATCTTGGTTATAGTATAGGCTGTGTGAGAGGATTCAACCACCAGTTGGTTGTCTCTTCCATTGTTGAGTGAGTTCCTGTTGTATGGTTGAAGGGATTCAGTTACAAGTTAACTGAATACTCTCTTGACATGAGACAAACACTCATGAATTCCAACATGGTATCAGAGCCCACGGCGGTTGGGATTTCATTACACACGCTTCTACTCAACAAAGGAGACTGGTTCATGGGTTTATTTATTCTGTTCGGCGCAGCATCTCTGAAGCTCCATTCTTCTGACAAACCCTCACTCACGCTGAAACACGTCACTCCGAGACAAAATCGTCAAGCCTGTTCACCGTCGCATTCAAGCCGTTGTCTTCAAGCTTCAGACAAATGAAGACAGTCAGATGGAGCTATGTTTTTTTTTTTCTGGCTAAAGATAGGAGCTTTGTTGGAAAGAGCTCAGATCAGACAAAGAAAGAAGTCTTCTTCATCACTTAGTCCACGGTATTGTCTCTTGCTTTCTCTTGAGACAGAACAAAGGTTGGAAAAAAAAAAAAAAAAAAATCAATGTCTGTGTGTTGGATTGAGTTGCCGATTAGCTTAAAGTCTTGGGTTAAGATAGATTTGGAACAGAAGCTATAATGAAATAGGCTGGTTTGGGTCTGTAGCGTGTGGAGTTCTCTGGCTTTAATGTTAATGCACACAAGGTGCTCGCTGAAATGCTAACAAGAAGGTCAGATTGTTTAGAGACAGAGTTTTGGTAGTATATTGATGGGAAGCAGAGAGTGAGTAACTGTATTTTGGTAGGTGTGGAAAGAGTGTTCTTCTTAAGACACATTAGAAGAATGAAATAGGTAATGGAAACCTAGATTCATAGTGAGACAAAGAGGTCATAATTATACCTCTGAGTGAGATCAACTAAGCTCTCCAAGTTCAAGAGAAACCTCTGAGTGAAGCCATGTGATACTCTCCAAGTATAGGCCTGAATAGATCTCACACTAATGTCTGTCTACAATGGTGAGTACAACCATTTGCCAATATCTCAAGCATCCTACTACATCTACTTATGCTCATTCAATGCCATCTTCATTTCCGGTTCAAACTCAGCCTCTTGGTTTTCACCCGATGCTCAGTTTGCGGGGGAGTATTAAAGCTCAAGCCCAAGCCAATCAAGTTCAGCCCAAAGCCCATGCAACTAGGGTTCTCAACATGTTGGTTTCATATAAATATAGTTGTAGTAGCTTTGTGTAACAATAACCTTGGCTGCTACAAGCAGCTTCTCTGATCTTATTTTGAGTGAAATACAATCGTGTCTTTTTAGCTCTTGCAGACAAACTTAAAGCTTCTCCCTTTGTTGTTATTTACATTTCAATAAGGCTTTAACAAGCCATTCTCTTTATGTCCTAATAAAGCTCTTTGAGCATTGTCTACAAATGTCATCATGGTATCAGAGCCTAGTTGCTCTCTTGGGCTGAACTCACTCTGTTCTACTTCATCCTGGAGCTCTTTCTCTCTCACTTTGAAATTGTTTTTGATGAGCTGTGTGGCTAGGATTCAAAACATGAGCAGTAGAGAGGTTAGATGAAGTATGTTTTTCAAAATTCAGGATGCAATCTTTAAATGTTTTTTTAAAATCAATGACTCTCCCCTTGATCTCCTCATTGTTTAAGGTTTGGATGAAAGACTGAAATATGTTGTTACCAGCCTGAGAGAGGGAGAAAAGATTATTCTTGCATCTTGAAATCACTTAAAAAAAAAAGATTTCTTAAAAATGTTTTTGAACAGATTCTTGAGTAATCTGATTCTGAAAAATGTTTTAAAAATATTTGACCAGTGGACAAACTGTTTTGATCCATTGGTGTCTTTGTTGTGTGAGCCATAGAAAACACTTGTTTATGTGTTATTCTGATGGTTCCCTTGTTGCAAGCCCTGGAAAACATCAGTTCATGAGTTATTCCAGTGGTACTTTTCTAAGATCAGTGAGCAAATTAATTGTTCAATGGTCCATTGTGTTTCAGCTACTAAAGCACCAAACTCATGAGGAGTATTGGTTGCTCCTGGCTGTTAATGCTTCCGCAAAACTCAAGAAAACAGAGCAAAACTCTGTCCATTAGAACTCTTGAGCAAACTCTCTATTCTCTCTTTTCTAATTCTTTGATTCTCTGGCTACTAATACTCTGGTTACATCATTCTCTACTCTCTACTTATTCTCTGGTTACTTTTACACTGGTTACTTAATTCTCTATTCTCACAATCTTGTTTAGAATCTGCCTAAGGTTGTTAAACTGTTGAAGTTAAGATGTCTTAAAAGAATTATCTTGCTTCTGCCTTAGGAAAATAAATTCTCTTGTTGCCTGAATGCTTAATCTTGTTGTTTAGGATTCAGAGAGTGTTGCTAGGATAGAATCTTAAAGATATCTGTCCATTGCTGCTGTGCTTATTTAAATTGTGTGTTTAAAGATCAGACTTGGTGAAAACCAATGTTCTGGTCTCTTGTTGTCTACTGATGCTTGTCTTAGTGTTGGTTTGACAGATTGCCCATGTTGATCAGAGCCTGCACAAGATGCATATTCCTGACCATGGAGAAATAATTTCTGAGTAGACCAGGAGGCTTAAAAGCTCATATCAAGCTTGTCTCCTCCCCTATACTCGGATTCAAGCTTGAGGGAGGCTGTAAATGAGCTTCCATGGCCTGTCTAGAAGCCACTGCAAGAAGAATTCAACAAGGACAGCAACAACTTGGTGTTAGAACAGATGGCCATCAGAGACTACTTGACAAGAAGATCAGGTGGAGAGTCAAGCTGATTGGAATGCTATGAATCAGCCCAAGGCATGGAGTTAGAACAGTTACCTTCTGGTTGGGAAGCTATGGATCAGCTTCTATATGAAGTTAGAACAGTTACCTTCAGTTGGGAAGCTATGAATCAGCCCATAGCATGTGTGCTTGTACCTGGTTGATGAAGCTTGTGGTCTCAAGGCTTTGGTGATCATCATTGGCTCTCATCTTCCAAGCTTGACCACATACTCTTATTCGTAGGTCAAGCTTGAGGAGGGGTGTTAATATGAGAAGCCAATGACCATTCTTCTTATGCAAGGGAAGTACCTAAAACTATACTTATTCTGTTTTGAATAGGTTTGCCCCTTGAGAATTGATGCATGTGTTTGTGCATTGTATGAATCAGGTACTTGGAGCTCATGAACAGAGTCTTGTCGTGGATCAAACCCTTTGATGATGGCAGGAGGTCAGAAGAAAGGGGGAGACAAAAGAACCAGCCACATGAAGAGTTCCAAGCAGTTTTGAGTGTGAAGCAAGGAAGGCATTGGTGCCTGCTTGCCATTGAAGTAAGGCCATGATCCAGGGTTTATGAGTCCCTAAACTTGATCCTAAGACTCATAAACCCACTGGCCAATCCCTAGGCTGAGGGTAGTTGCACTCTTTTTCCCTAAGTGATGGTTTTATCCCATGAGGTTTTCCACACTTAGGTTTTTAATGAGGCAAGTGCTCTCAGTTCCAAGCTTGCCCTAGGATCTCCTATGGTCAAGCTTGAGGGGGAGTGTTGAAATAAAGAAAGGAATGACCAGAAGAAGAAGCTGGTTGATGATCTAAAGAGAATTCATCAAGAGAAGCCAATTTGGTTCTGATTGTGCAGTCTTGCTCCACAAGCTACTATCTTGACCTAACTTACCTTTCAAGGCAAGAAAGGAGTTTGGAGACTTAATATGGACGTGGGAAACACTGAGATGTCAAGGAAACATGTTTGAATTAAAATAAGAGAGCCTGGTTTGAATTTGAAAAGAAGAAGTCACATGTTGCTTAAGAGAAGCAGCTGGACCTGTCACTTTCACTCAACCAGGCTGTGTAAACCTCTCTCCTGTCACTCTCACTCCCTCTGGTCGAGATTAACCTTGGCTGCATCCTTCTGGCTTCATCAGAAACCCCACAATAATATTTTTTTTAGTCATTCCCTTGTTTAATCATTGTTTATTGTAAGTGATTGTCTATTTAAAGACTTCACCACCTCTTGTAACATTTATCCAGTCTTAATACAAGTTTCTCTCATCAATTTCGTGGCTCTCTCTCCCTCTCTTGTGTCTAAACAATAGTCACAATGTAAGGGTCAAGTGAATCATGATTTAGAGGCTGCCTTAACTATCTTTCTTTTAAGGCAGCCTAATACTTGTAAAATTCACTTTAAACTCTTCTTATCTCTTCTTAAACTCTAGCTTACTGATTCTAGATCCCATTCATCTTAAGTGCATAAACTCTAAAGTGTTGTGTTACTTCTCAAGGATTAGATTCAAACTAGAGATTCTTAGCTTTCTATAACCAGTTTACTCTCTAGGATCTTGGTTATAGTATAGGCTGTGTGAGAGGATTCAACCACCAGTTGGTTGTCTCTTCCATTGTTGAGTGAGTTCCTGTTGTATGGTTGAAGGGATTCAGTTACAAGTTAACTGAATACTCTCTTGACATGAGACAAACACTCATGAATTCCAACACCAGGATGAACCACGATCTAAGAAGCTTTATTTGGAACCACTAATCAGTGGAGAATAACCAGGAAGTTGAATAAATCTCATAAGTGTTGTGAGCAAGAAGATATCCCACCTTCTATCCAGATGATTCCAGATTAGCCTGTTCGGACATATGCCATTATCTTCATGATTCTTATCAAACCAGGATGAACCACGATCTAAGAAGCTTTATTTGGAACCACTAATCAGTGGAGAATAACCAGGAAGTTGAATAAATCTCATAGGAGTTGTGAGTAAGAAGATATCCCACTTTCTATCCAGATGATTCCAGATTAGCCTGTTCGGACATATGGCAATATCTTCATGATTCTTATCAAACCAGGATGAACCACGATCTAAGAAGCTTTATTTGGAACACTAATCAGTGGAGAATAACCAGGAAGTTGAATAAATCTCATAAGTGTTGTGAGTAAGAAGATATCCCACTTTCTATCCAGATGATTCCAGATTAGCCTGTTCGGACATATGCAATATCTTCATGATTCTTATCAAACCAGGATGAACCACGATCTAAGAAAGCTTTATTTGGAACCACTAATCAGTGGAGAATAACCAGGAAGTTGAATAAATCTCATAATTGTTGTGAGCAAGAAGATATCCCACTTTCTATCCAGATGATTCCAGATTAGCCTGTTCGGACATATGCCATTATCTTCATGATTCTTATCAAACCAGGATGAACCACGATCTAAGAAGCTTTATTTGGAACCACTAATCAGTGGAGAATAACCAGGAAGTTGAATAAATCTCATAGGAGTTGTGAGTAAGAAGATATCCCACTTTCTATCCAGATGATTCCAGATTAGCCTGTTCGGACATATGGCAATATCTTCATGATTCTTATCAAACCAGGATGAACCACGATCTAAGAAAGCTTTATTTGGAACCACTAATCAGTGGAGAATAACCAGGAAGTTGAATAAATCTCATAGGAGTTGTGATTAAGAAGATATCCCACTTTCTATCCAGATGATTCCAGATTAGCCTGTTCGGACATATGGCAATATCTTCATGATTCTTATCAAACCAGGATGAACCCAATATCTAAGAAGCTTATTTGGAACCACTAATCAGTGGAGAATAACCAGGAAGTTGAATAAATCTCATAGGAGTTGTGAGTAAGAAGATATCCCACTTTCTATCCAGATGATTCCAGATTAGCCTGTTCGGACATATGGCAATATCTTCATGATTCTTATCAAACCAGGATGAACCACGATCTAAGAAGCTTTATTTGGAACCACTAATCAGTGGAGAATAACCAGGAAGTTGAATAAATCTCATAAGTGTTGTGAGCAAGAAGATATCCCACCTTCTATCCAGATGATTCCAGATTAGCCTGTTCGGACATATGCCATTATCTTCATGATTCTTATCAAACCAGGATGAACCACGATCTAAGAAGCTTTATTGGAACCACTAATCAGTGGAGAATAACCAGGAAGTTGAATAAATCTCATAAGTGTTGTGAGCAAGAAGATATCCCACCTTCTATCCAGATGATTCCAGATTAGCCTGTTCGGACATATGCCATTATCTTCATGATTCTTATCAAACCAGGATGAACCACGATCTAAGAAGCTTTATTTGGAACCACTAATCAGTGGAGAATAACCAGGAAGTTGAATAAATCTCATAAGTGTTGTGAGCAAGAAGATATCCCACTTCTATCCAGATGATTCCAGATTAGCCTGTTCGGACATATGCCATTATCTTCATGATTCTTATCAAACCAGGATGAACCACGATCTAAGAAGCTTTATTTGGAACCACTAATCAGTGGAGAATAACCAGGAAGTTGAATAAATCTCATAGGAGTTGTGAGTAAGAAGATATCCCACTTTCTATCCAGATGATTCCAGATTAGCCTGTTCGGACATATGGCAATATCTTCATGATTCTTATCAAACCAGGATGAACCACGATCTAAGAAGCTTTATTTGGAACCACTAATCAGTGGAGAATAACCAGGAAGTTGAATAAATCTCATAAGTGTTGTGAGCAAGAAGATATCCCACCTTCTATCCAGATGATTCCAGATTAGCCTGTTCGGACATATGCCATTATCTTCATGATTCTTATCAAACCAGGATGAACCACGATCTAAGAAGCTTTATTTGGAACCACTAATCAGTGGAGAATAACCAGGAAGTTGAATAAATCTCATAGGAGTTGTGAGTAAGAAGATATCCCACTTTCTATCCAGATGATTCCAGATTAGCCTGTTCGGACATATGCCAATATCTTCATGATTCTTATCAAACCAGGATGAACCACGATCTAAGAAGCTTTATTTTGAAACCACTAATCAGTGGAGAATAACCAGGAAGTTGAATAAATCTCATAGGTGTTGTGAGTAAGAAGATATCCCACTTTCTATCCAGATGATTCCAGATTAGCCTGTTCGGACATATGGCAATATCTTCATGATTCTTATCAAACCAGGATGAACCACGATCTAAGAAGCTTTATTTGGAACCACTAATCAGTGGAGAATAACCAGGAAGTTGAATAAATCTCATAAGTGTTGTGAGCAAGAAGATATCCCACCTCTATCCAGATGATTCCAGATTAGCCTGTTCGGACATATGCCATTATCTTCATGATTCTTATCAAACCAGGATGAACCACGATCTAAGAAGCTTTATTTGGAACCACTAATCAGTGGAGAATAACCAGGAAGTTGAATAAATCTCATAGGAGTTGTGAGTAAGAAGATATCCCACTTTCTATCCAGATGATTCCAGATTAGCCTGTTCGGACATATGGCAATATCTTCATGATTCTTATCAAACCAGGATGAACCACGATCTAAGAAGCTTTATTTGGAACCACTAATCAGTGGAGAATAACCAGGAAGTTGAATAAATCTCATAAGTGTTGTGAGCAAGAAGATATCCCACCTTCTATCCAGATGATTCCAGATTAGCCTGTTCGGACATATGCCATTATCTTCATGATTCTTATCAAACCAGGATGAACCACGATCTAAGAAGCTTTATTTGGAACCACTAATCAGTGGAGAATAACCAGGAAGTTGAATAAATCTCATAGGAGTTGTGAGTAAGAAGATATCCCACTTTCTATCCAGATGATTCCAGATTAGCCTGTTCGGACATATGGCAATATCTTCATGATTCTTATCAAACCAGGATGAACCACGATCTAAGAAGCTTTATTTGGAACCACTAATCAGTGGAGAATAACCAGGAAGTTGAATAAATCTCATAGGTGTTGTGAGTAAGAAGATATCCCACTTTCTATCCAGATGATTCCAGATTAGCCTGTTCGGACATATGGCAATATCTTCATGATTCTTATCAAACCAGGATGAACCACGATCTAAGAAGCTTTATTTGGAACCACTAATCAGTGGAGAATAACCAGGAAGTTTGAATAAATCTCATAAGTGTTGTGAGCAAGAAGATATCCCACTTTCTATCCAGATGATTCCAGATTAGCCTGTTCGGACATATGCCATTATCTTCATGATTCTTATCAAACCAGGATAAACCACGATCTAAACTAATAAGCTTTATTTGGAACCACTAATCAGTGGAGAATAACCAGGAAGTTGAATAAATCTCATAGGAGTTGTGATAAGAAGATATCCCACTTTCTATCCAGATGATTCCAGATTAGCCTGTTCGGACATATGGCAATATCTTCATGATTCTTATCAAACCAGGATGAACCAATATATAAGAAGCTTGATTGGGAACCCACTAATCAGTGGAGAATAACCAGGAAGTTGAATAAATCTCATAGGAGTTGTGAGTAAGAAGATATCCCACTTTCTATCCAGATGATTCCAGATTAGCCTGTTCGGACATATGGCAATATCTTCATGATTCTTATCAAACCAGGATGAACCACGATCTAAGAAGCTTTATTTGGAACCACTAATCAGTGGAGAATAACCAGGAAGTTGAATAAATCTCATAAGTGTTGTGAGCAAGAAGATATCCCACCTTCTATCCAGATGATTCCAGATTAGCCTGTTCGGACATATGCCATTATCTTCATGATTCTTATCAAACCAGGATGAACCACGATCTAAGAAGCTTTATTTGGAACCACTAATCAGTGGAGAATAACCAGGAAGTTGAATAAATCTCATAAGTGTTGTGAGCAAGAAGATATCCCACTTCTATCCAGATGATTCCAGATTAGCCTGTTCGGACATATGCCATTATCTTCATGATTCTTATCAAACCAGGATGAACCACGATCTAAAAAGCTTTATTTGGAACCACTAATCAGTGGAGAATAACCAGGAAGTTGAATAAATCTCATAGGAGTTGTGAGTAAGAAGATATCCCACTTTCTATCCAGATGATTCCAGATTAGCCTGTTCGGAACATATGGCAATATCTTCATGATTCTTATCAAACCAGGATGAACCACGATCTAAGAAGCTTTATTTGGAACCACTAATCAGTGGAGAATAACCAGGAAGTTGAATAAATCTCATAAGTGTTGTGAGCAAGAAGATATCCCCACCTTCTATCCAGATGATTCCAGATTAGCCTGTTCGGACATATGCCATTATCTTCATGATTCTTATCAAACCAGGATGAACCACGATTATAAGAAGCTTTATTTGGAACCACTAATCAGTGGAGAATAACCAGGAAGTTGAATAAATCTCATAGGAGTTGTGAGTAAGAAGATATCCCACTTTCTATCCAGATGATTCCAGATTTAGCCTGTTCGTGTTGGAAAAGCTGAGAACAGCTTAAAGAAACATGAACTCACTCTTTAATAATGGAAAGACAATCAACTTGTGATTGAATCCTCTCAGCAAAAATAATCTAACAACCATATCTGAATCTAGAGAGATTAAGTGGCTGTGAGATTGATACAATAATTAGAAATTAAACTAAGAACAGAATAAAAGACTCTAGTTTGAATCTATTCCTTAAGAAGTGACACAACACTTTCAGTTTGTTCACTTAAAGGAGAATCGGAAATAGAATCAGTAAGGCTAGAGTTTAAGACAAGGATAAAGAAGAGTTTAGACTGATTTTAGAAGTGAATGGGTAAGCAATGATCTGCCCTTAGGCAGACCCAAAATCGTGTAACTCAATCTCACTACATTGTGAATAATTTGCTAAACACTTAGTAAAGAAGATGGAGGTACACAGATTATATGTAAAGCTTATCTCTTATTTCTTGTGTGTGATTACAATGAGGCTGCCTCTTTATTTATAGAGGAGAGCCTTAGGTTTTACAGCAGCAACAAGACAAAGATACAACTTGCAAGCTATTAAACAATTGTTAAAGGACAGCTTGACTAAACTAATATTATTTAAGGGAAATCAGAGTGAGAGCAGGCTGGGGGAGAGAGAATGGCACGTCCAGGATGAGTGAGAGTGACATATCACAACAGCTCTTTGCTTAAATTCACATGTGATCTCATTTCAACTTCAAACAAGATGCTTGGCGCCAATGCAGTCTGATTTTGTTT